>NW_024412447.1:3452690-3528293 GCF_014898765.1 Herpailurus yagouaroundi | reverse complement strand
AAAACAAAACAAAACAAAACAAAACAAAACAAAACAAAACAAAACAAAACCCGGCCAAACAAAACCCCTAGACCAGCCCACAGAAAAAAACCAAAGATTAAGGATCTTTCATGCATCCTGCCACCCGGAGATAACTGCTACTTCTATTCCACTAGTTTTTATTTCCACTGTGGCTTTTAAATACATGCCTACACCCGCACATACACACATACCTCACAAAGACTTACAGGTTGTCCATGATCTATGGATGATGAAGTTCTATATTTGTGTAAAAGCACGAGCACGCGTGTTTCCGAAGCTAACTGCATCGTCGGCAGCACATTTGAATGTCTCCCTTTTCCCTTCTGCAAGGGGTTATGAATTTCTTTTTGCATTGTAAGTATTCTTTCCTCAGGATCCATTTCTATAGCCCTGTGGTATTAATTGCCCAGTTAATTATTATTTTTTTCATGTTTATTTATTTTTGAGAGAAAGAGACAGAGCACGAGCAGGGGAGGGGCAGAGAGACACGGAATCCGAAGCAGCTCCAGGCTCCGAGCTGTCAGCACAGAGCCCGACGTGGGGCTCGAACCCACGAACCGCGAGAGCGTGACCTGAGCCGAAGTCAGATGCTTAACCGACTGAGCCACCCGGGTGCTCCAATGATTTTTAAAGGAGAAGTTTCTTGTGCATACTTTCGATCCTGGGGCACGTTCCCAGTTTCCATCTCATTTAGCTCTCCAGGCCACTGGAAGGGAAGTCTTTGGGCCGTTTTGCGGGAAACTAGGCCAACGGAGGCTCAGAGAAGCTGTATGGTTTTTTGTTTCTTGTTTGTACCTGGAGTTAGAATTCCTCACCAGGTTCTCTTTAACCAGCAGCCTCTTTCACTGTATCTCAGCTGCCTTTAACTCAGAGACAAATTAAAATTCCCCAGAAGTTATCTCTAAGGCGATTTTCACTTCTAAAATGATCTTTTAATAACTTTGAAGAGCCTAAGCAATCTCTCCAGACGTTAATGTACATTTTATATGCAAACGATGCTGGAATTCATAAAGAAGCTTGACGTGTCGTTATGACTTAAATCACTGGTTCTCAAACTTTGTTCCTTGGAGCTGGGGTGCCCTGGGGCCATCGCAGCACAGAGCACAGGGTGAAGGGGCAAGTGGGAGTGTCCTCTGCCCATGTGGGCTTGGACCATCCCAGCTCTGATTGCCTGTGACTGTTTGTACTGGGGGGGCGGTCTCTGACTGTATGTGCAGGGACGGTCTTTTTGAGAGAAGTGTTTTGCTGCTAATAAATCAAATATAACAGACTAAGATGTTCTCTGTGAGTTTAGGACAGAATTGAAGACCTCAGATTCTATAACGAGATGATTGCAAAGGCGTGATCCTGTGGTCTAGCTGTACAGCCAGGCTCTGCTATTCAAAGGAATGAAGCAGAGAATTCGGCCCACGTACGATTTTAGGTGGCTTAGAAGAAGAATGTGTGTTCAAAATAGGAAAACACACATAGATTAAAATCCGCCTCAGGGGACAGCAGAGTAGAGTGTGGCCCTGGTGAAGGGCTGCCCCGGGAGGGAAGAAACAGCAGAGGGGGCAACATGGGGACAGGGGCATCCACTCTAGCGGCCACTGGCCACACGTGGCTCATGAGCACAGGGAAGTGGCAAGTGTCAGCAGGGAACCTCCGTGGGGGCTGGGGACGGGGAGACAGGGGTGAAGCTGGAGGGGGTGGTGCTGCTCAGAGGGGTGGGGCTTGGTAGCCACGGTTAGGATTTTGGACTTTGTCTTAAGAGAAATGGAAGCCACTGGCGGTAGTAAGAGGACAGCCAGAAGGACGCAGTGGGAACAGAACGTGCGTGCAGAGAGCAGTGCAGAGGGCGCAGGGGGCCAGGAGGGAGAGGAGGAGGAGGCGGACAGCTCGGGCTCAGGCACGGCTGGGGAGGCAGAGGGACATGGATGGAGTCTGGAGGTCTTTGGGAGGTGACACTGGCAGGTCTCGGGTTGGGTCTGGTTACTCCGATTAAGGGACACAGCCTCAGCCAACCGCATCGGGCAGAGAGGCTGCTGTGTGAGTCTGGAACCAGGGCAAAGAAACATGTGCACCCCCACCTGGTTCCTGTGTGACACTCGCTCTCGGATACGGCCACCGCGCTGCAAGGAGGCCCAAGCACCCCACAGAGACCACGCGGGGATGCCAAGTGTAGGTGCTCGGGCGCCCTGGTGAGGTTGGGGCCTGTGGGCCAAGTGCCAGACGTTTGAGCAAAGACCTCCCCTCCCAAGTCACCTCTCCCTCCTGCCGCGATGCCAGCCCCTGGCCTCCAGCCGAGGCCGCCAGGTGGGGGGGCAGCAGCCCCTTCTGGCCCTGCTGCGCCCGGCCCAATTCCAGACTCACAGAATCCACGCACAGAACGGCGCCATCTGGGCTCTCGGGTCTTGGGGGGGCGGCGCCTCCTGGGATGCCCCTGACCTCTCGGCCTCTGACGCACAGCCTCACCTCCTGGGTGGAGGCCTCCCTTGGGCCAGGGAGCCCGTGCGGGTGGCTGCCGGGAACGGCCTGCTTTGGTTAGGCTGAGCCTTCCCGTGTTTTTATCCCGAGAGGGTCTTTGGGACCGTTGCACACCCTCTAAAACTCAAACTAATTAAGCTTCAAATTAATTAAAAACGTAAGGCAATTGATCTGAAAAGCCGTGTACTGAGAGCAGAAAGGAGGTGGAACCCAAGCCTTAGACGGAGGGCTGGAGGCTGCTCTGCCCACCGAGTGGCTCCTGTGGGGGATGCGGCCACTTCCAGTCAGGGCCCCTGCTGCTTTCCTCCACGTCAAGGGGGCCTCGGTTCTGGAATGTTCCACCGCACCGCCGTGTGCATGAGGTCCCCGCTGCTGCTTCTCGGAGCCTGACAACCAGCCCATCTGTTAGAGGGAGGCAAAGCCGGCCCAGACAAGGCCCCGGAAGTGACCCTTGCCCCGATGCAGTTGGAAAAGGTCCTGATAAGGAGCGCCGCTCCTACGTCTGCAGGCCCCCGTGCTCCCGACCCATCACATGCGTGAGCTCGTTCTGCTGTCAGAGCGACTCCATGACGGGGAAGGTGCTGGGGGTGGGGGACTCACCCCTGGAAGGGCGCTCAGTGCCCCTGAACGGGTCAACTTAAAACAGTTCACTTTATGTGATGTGAATCTCACCTCCATAAATGATGGACACATCAACAAAACAAACGCCTCCACGGAGCTGACTGTTACAAGCCATTGGACGAGGAAGGACTTTGGGCCCAGAGGTGACTGGCTTGGCTCCCAGCAAGTTCATGGGGGACCCGGGATCTAAATCCAGGTTTTAGCTCAGAGTCCGAGCTTTTTTTTTTAAGTTTATTTATTTATTCTGAGAGAGAGAGAGAGAGAGAGAGCGCTCCAGAGAATGGAATCAAGGCAGGGGCAGAGGGAGAAGGAGACAGAATCCCAAGCAGGCTCCATGCTGTCAGCACAGAGCCTGATGCAGGGCTTGAACCCATGAATCGTGAGATCATGACCCGAGCGGAAACCAAGAATCAGACACTTAACTGACTGAACCACCCAGGTGCCCCAGCTTTTGGTTTTCTTTTAAAGGTTCCCCCACCTCTGCCTGTCCTGATCATTTCCACACTACCTCAGTTACAGTCGCTGTAGGATGGGCCCCATCGTGGGTCTTACTCGGTAGCACAAACCCTCCGACTTTCTCCTCCTCCTGAGTCTTTCCCCTTCTCCACCATCGCCCTGTCCGTGTCCAGCCTTCTGCATTTCCCTGTGAATTTTGGTGAAACTCCCCTAGAAGACCGTTTGGCAGGACCTCCCGGAGCTGAACCTGTTTGCACCCCACAGCCCGGAAGTCCCACTCGGGGCCTCGCCCTCGAATGAAACGCAAGCGCAGGTTCACCAAAAGACACGTACCGGCACGTTCCTGTTCAGCGGCACAGCTCAGGGAGGCCCCAAGCCGGAAACTGCGTGGCCGCCGGTAGGGGGACGGTTGAGTGCGTTGTGCACGGTCACACCTTGGAATGCTGCCCGGTGGTGAAAATGAAGGAGTTACCGCCACACGTGGATGAATGTCACAAACGTAATGTTCAGGGGGTGAACGAAGGCAGACAGAGGAGGAGTCATCCGTGTGATTGCATTTCTGCAAAACACAAAACCAGCCTCAGCTCATCTGTGCTGTGGGAAATCGAGAGAGAGGGTAGCATTTGGGGGCATAGTTGACCGGAAGGGGGCCCAGGAGGCTTCTGGGGTTCCCGTCACGTTCTCCTCCTGGATCTGGGTCCACGGCCGGATGGGGTTTGGGAAAATACACTGAGCTTCACGCTTGTCTTCTGTGCACATCTGCACGTAGGTGACGCCTCGGTAAAAGGTTTTTAAAAATAGGGGTGGGGGCGGGGCGCTTCGCTGCTTTCCAAAGGAAGGGCAGCTAGTGAACTGTCCCTTAGAAGCCTCCTGAACGGTACAGACTGGCGGCCCTGGGGGTGGACATTTTCTGGTCCATGTGGCTCCTCCAGGTCCTGTCCCCTCGCCCTTAATGCCCTCCTCTTCTCTCCACCTCCTCTCAGCCGGGAGTACCCTATTCATCTTGTTTCTCCAATCTCATCTACGTGTGAGAGAACATTCTAGTTCTCGGGGCCCAGGCTTTTGAAACTCAAAAAGCCAAGAAATGACCGTCTCAGTCTGTTCAGATACCACAACAGGGAGGGGGTGGGGTAGCTTTTCTCACTGTCCTGCAGGCTGGACGTCCAGATTCAAGTCACCTGCACGGTCATGTTCTGGTGAAGGCCTTCCTGGTTCATGGATGGCGGCCCGTCCCGCCATGTCCTTATGGTGGGGGTGGGGTGGGGCGGGGAGCTCTGTGGGGCCTCTTGACGTGAATCCCGTGTTATAAGAACCCTCCACCTTCACAACCCGAGCACCTCCCAAACGCCCAACTTCCTAACACCATCACCTTTGGGGGTTAGGACTTGAACACGTGAATTTTGGGGGGCCAGTCTCTCAGAGGGTAGCTATGACTCACTTTCTTTCCGCATTTCTGCTTTGCCATTTATTTACTGAAGCACGACCAGCAAGGTCGAAGGAACTATCAGGCACGAGAAAGTAACCGGTGAGGTTTTGAAATCAGGCGGAGGTGACGGCTCGATCCCATTGTGAATGTGCCAAATTCCACCAGACTTCACCCTCTAAAAAAGTTCGTCTTATGTATGTGAATTTCAGCCCAATAAGAAAAAGAAAGGCATTCGTTAATAATTCAAAGACGGTATCGCATCGCATTACGGCATATTCTCTGAGCCAGGTGGAGGGGTGAACCCTGCACCTTTAAATCCATCCTTGTTAATTGCGGTGTGCTGAAGCTTCTGGCTGTAGCAAAGCGACTTTATGTGATTAATTCAGCAAATGTCATGGTCAAGAGGACAAGCTGTGGGGCAGGCTGAATGGGGTCGAGGCTCGGCTCTGCCACTTACGAGTTCTGTGACCTTGGCAAGATTTTTGATTAAAACAAAATTGTTCAATTATTATCAACGGCCCGAGAGGAAATGCCTGACTATTCTCCCACAGCCTGTGTTTAACTTGTAACGTCTGATGAACTTTCACCCGAAGAAATGGCGAGTCCAGCCACGAAACATCCAAGAAGGAAGAGGGTAATCAGAAGTCATAACGTCCCCCGCATGGTTCCAAACGTTAAAAAAATGAACCACCGGCCGACGAAGAACGCTTCTGGGAGTCACAGATCCTGAAATTCTTTGTGCTTCTGTCTCTTTATCAGTGAATCGGGAAGTGATTCACTTCCCTGTCTCAGGGCAGGGACAAGGGGCTTTGGCACCCGTCTCGGCAGAGGGGAGCTTTGCTGCTATTGTTGTGACGATTATTACTATTAATTCATCTGTCGGTTTTGAGCGAGCTCTGTGAGGGCAGGAAACCTGCTTGTTTTCTATAACTGGAAACTCCGCTTTTAATAGAGTGCCCAGCACTTGATAGATAGTTCAGTGAGTAAGTGGATGAATTATGTTAATGTTAAAATCCCCCAAAGTCTACGCTTTTATCTCTGAGGTTGGAGACTGAACACTTCTGTCTGCTATGCCAGTTCTCAAATTCTTTGTGACCCCCTCGTGGTGCCCAGCAGGGCGCCCAGGAGGCTCTAAGAACACGTTCGTTGAATGAATGGTCGCATCACGACGGACACTTTTTTTTTTCTAAAGTTTATTCATTTTTGAGAGACAGAGAGAGACAGAGCATGAGCAGGGAAGGGGCAGAGAGAGAGGGAGACACAGGATCCAAAGCAGGCTCCAGGCTCCGAGCTGTCGGCACAGAGCCCGATGTGGGGCCCGAACTCACGAACCCATGAGATCACGATCTGAGCCGAAGTCGGACGCTTAACCCACTGAGCCAACCAGGTGCCCCGACGATGGACACTCTTACGGCTCTTTGCATACAGGATTTTGATGAGCGTTACTTTGTGGTTGGAGAGAAGTATCCCTTGGGAGTCGAGCGTGGTGTGTAGAGCCCCTGATGCTCTGGGTGAGTCTGGGGAGTGTCAGCTGGTGGAACCGGCCAGCTTTGTCCCCGGCAGCTGGGGGAACCACGCAGTTCCGACCGGCTCCCGTGTCGTGGACCCACCAGCAGGGCTGGCTGAGCTGAAGAGACGGCCTGTGTGTCTCCTCCGTGGACGGCTCATCCTTGCAGCGGGAGTCACTCCTTACACGTGGAATCCTGCCAGGATGGGAGGGCCGGCCTCGGGGTGGGCAGTGATTGCTGTCCGGGGGCCCCCTGGGACCGCAGAGCTCTGAGGGGTTGGCGTGGACCAGTGTGCGTGGCTGAGGCTGCAGCAGACCGTGGCTGTGAGCGTCTGAGGCCAGAGAAGCTCCCGAGAAGACGAAGCCGGCGATCCAGCAGGACCGGCACGGGGAAGCGGCCAGGGTGGTGGACACAGGCTGTCACTTTCTGCTTGTTGACAACGCTCTACCTCTGGCTTCTCCTGCCATTTCCGTAAGTAACTCTGGCTTTTGCAGAACCCCACTTTGGTGCACGACTCACTGGCGGCCCTGATGGCCCTCCTCTGTTTTCTGAGAGGGAGAGAGGGAGAGAGGGAGAGAGAGAATCCCAAGAGGGGCACAGGGGGAGAGAGAGAGAGAGAAGCGGGGTTCACCCGAAGCAGGGCTCAAGCTCACCCAATGTGGGACTTGAACTCAGACAGTGAGATCATGACCTGAGTCCGGGTCAGATGCTCAACGAGTGAGCCACCCAGGCGCCACGTCCTCCTCCTTTATGGTGACCCATCTGTCCCCCAGCAAAAGGATGCTTCGACCTCCTGTGTGCCAGGGCCCGGCCAGGTCACCACGGGGAGCCCCACGCCACCCTCACGTTCTGATGAGCAAGTCTTATCTGCCCAGTTACCTGAACGCTTGACTGCATTTTGCCTTCGTCTTTCAAAATAATACTCTTACAA
Organism: Herpailurus yagouaroundi; assembly: GCF_014898765.1. Taxonomy (NCBI): domain Eukaryota; kingdom Metazoa; phylum Chordata; class Mammalia; order Carnivora; family Felidae; genus Herpailurus; species Herpailurus yagouaroundi. The sequence continues at coordinate 3,520,864 of NW_024412447.1, read as the reverse complement.
ATGACCTACTGCTAAAGCTGGGAGCTGGGGGGCTTCAAACAGAAACGTGTTCTCCCGCAGTTTCAAAATCCAGGCGTCCACAAGCCCACGTTCCCCTGAGGGCTCCAGGGGAGCCGTGTGGCGCCCCTTGTCTCCAATCTCGCTTCCTTCTCTTACAAGGACGCTGGCCATCGGGTACGAGACCCAGACGCAGGATGAGCTCATCTCAAGATTCTTCATCACGGCCTCAAGGACACGGTCTCCGAGTAAGGTCACATTCGCGGGGGCCTGCAGTGCGGGCTGGGGCGAATCTTCATGAGCGACACTGTGGCCGCCGAGGACGAGGAAAGCGCCTGAACGGATTCCTCTCTCAGCGCCTGGCAGACAGCGGGGTCACGTAGCCTGGAGAAGGAGGTCAACTATTCCCACTTAGGATTATGCCGGTAACTTCCGTCTGCTAATGTGTTTTCCTCCCAACCTTGGTCGTCCTATTTTTGAACTTACACACACCTTTACAGAGAAACTTCTCAAGCGTTAGCTCTAGGCTCCCAGCTGCAGATCCGGGGGTTGGAGGTCCGATCGACTGGCCGCTATCCTGGGTGGGGGGAACGGGAAGGGACAGTTGGGTTGCGTCCAGCGCCTGGAACTGAAGGAGGCCCCGTATGCAGTAGACAGGTACTAAATTCTTAGCGACGGCTATTAAAATGATATGAAAAACACAACCGCACCGGGAGGTTTGGGATTCCTGTCATCCACACGTGAATTACCATCTGGCAGGTAGAGGGCGGTATCCAGGAATGAGAGGGAGCCCGGGGGACAGACGTTGCAAGGAGAGGTATGTATACATTCCCTTCTTTCGGCTAAAAGGTCGTTGGGAAGCCGGAGCTCCCCTCCCTCCCGCACCTGCTTCTAAATTGGGCGGACTCTCCTATTTAAATCTCAGCGAAAGTTTTGATTCTTTATGATAACATCATCCATTACGGAAGGCCTAATTTGGACATCTAGGGATGGCCGCCACCTGCCTTGTAATTTATTCGCCTTCGCATTTCATTTGGGATTTGGAAGGCCGAGATAGGTCAGGAGCTACACGCTTCTGCCTTTTTCGGTTTGGATTTACTGTCAGATGCAGCAACAGAGAACGAAGGCTGCAAATCCCCGCTCTCACCCCTCGGGCCCTGCGGAAGACTTTGGAAAATTCCTTATCAAAAATCAGATGCGGACATCCCTTCTCCATATTCAAGGACAGCGGCCTCGGGCAGGCCCGTCATCTGCTTTCACAAGGCTTTATCGAACCCTCAGACTCAGAATATTTTTCAGGTTGTAAACCTAACACTAGGCGTAGTATGAAAATACTATGTCCCTTGCATCAAAACATCACTCGTGTTTATAATTAGCTTCCTATCTGCACCCCTTTGTTCCCACTTTCCTGAGACGCCCTTATTCCCCAGGACCACCCAGATGGACCTCACGTGGTGTTTCCCACTCTCCCCCTCCTACCTTCCTGTTTCTCGTAGTGTGGCCTTGATCACGTTGGTTCTCCTCTTGAATGTCTCACGGGCCACGTCGTGGCCACGATGCTCTGAGCATCTGACTCTCCTTCTGCTCCCGGTTCCCCGTAAATGAGGCTCCCGAAACCGTTTCTCCAGACATGCCTTGATGGCTCTCTTTCGTGCAAATTTTACGAACCGGCTCCCAAAACCGTCCGTCGTGAGGCGTTCGTGGGCCCGGCTTGGAGACTCCCAGGGAGATAGTAAGACCGCTGCGAATAAGAGACAGGTCCAATAAGATTATGGGAAAAGAAAAACGAATCAAAGCCATGAAAAGGAATAAGTAAGATTCCTCAAGGACTAAGCTACTGTGATTACATTTTAAAACTTGCACCGGAAAGCCTAGTGGTCTGGGCAGTGAGAGAAATAGCACTGCCCGAGTCACGTTATTTAGTGGGGAATAAAGCTGGCTCGTTTGTCATTTTCTGGTTTTAAACTGTAAAAGGACTTTCTCGGTGGATGTCATACAAGGGACGATGCTGAGTAACACAAAATGCAAGATAGAGACGATCTTGACCTGAAAGCTTCCTGGCCCCCCCCCCCCCCCCCCCCGGGACCCGAGACATCCCCTCCTTGGGGACACTGCTGTGTGCCTGAACTACAATGCCCCCCGCCATGGGACTGATCGGGCCGACCACCCGAGCACAGGGGACAGAGGCGCCCGTTCCTTGTGGGGCAGCACCAGCCGAGCTCCGGCATAGACTCTGCTCTCCAACTACCTTCTGCTCCCTGTTGGTGCCGCGAGGGGCGTGGGGTGGGCTCCGGGCCGACTGCTCCCTGGAGCCACTCTGGGTCTCTGACGATAAGACAAACTCATTAATTTTACCCGGGAAAGCGGGCAGCAAGCGGGTTTTTCCACAACCCTGGCTTCACCGCTGGCCAAAAATCATTACCTGGCCCAAGGGAAGGCCTCAAAAATGACGATGTGACATCGGCGACCAATCAGCAAACCTCAGCCTCACCTTGGTTTACCTGTCCCTCGACCTTGAGGCTTTCCCTTTCTTGGTTTCTTCCCTCGTGTTGGTAGACGGCACCTTCTTATTTTTATTTATTTCCAGGCTTACTGAGATGTAACTTACAAAGGACACTGTGAAGGCGTCAGGTGCACAACGCGGCCACCCAGCTACGTGCATACACGGCGAAGTGCTTCTCACGGGAAGGTTGCTTAACTCACCCTTTGCCTCACGTCTGGAGCTTTCTGAGAAGAGATGCATCATGGTACTTTTTTTTTTTCCTTTAAGAGCTTGCACACCTGAATGCGATTCTGCTTGGGGGCTAGTTTAAGCATACAATCGTAGGAAGGTCCGTAGGCTTGGCGTAAAGCTCATCAGTCGCCACGGTGTGGGGGTGGGGGTGCTCATCTGGCCAGCTGACCAAAAAGTGGGCAGCGGCTTGGCCAAGGGGACCCATAAAATTAACCATCACAGGAACAAAAAGACATTTCCCCCCTTTTTGCCTAGAAGAGAACTCCCCCTGGGCTATTACTGCTGGGTGAGTGCTGTCTGAACCCCCTCTTTTGCTGCGTATGGTTGCAAATCCCAGCTTAGTTCCTTAGTAAAAATGCTCCCTTTCGCGGGGGGAAGTTCTGGGGTTTCAGACTTTCCAGAAATGGTGCCGGAGGCCCCACCCAGCAGTGGCCAGGTGTAGCCCAGGGCTCTCCTGTCTGCTGTGAGGAGTCTCAGGTGTCCCCTCAGCTGGCAGCCCGGCCCTCTGGCTGATTCAGCCCAGGACTTCCTCTTCCAACTTCTAAGCATCCTCGAGAGGCTTTTTTCTTTCCTGGCAGGTGCAGATTCCCAGGGAGGCACAATCGTACTTGGTATTGGGAGAAGCGCGTCCAGGGGGACCCTGGTAGAGGCTCGTTAAGCTCGGTGTGCTAGAGTCAGGCTGTCCTGTTCCTGGCACAGACTCTTAAGGAGCCTTGTTGTTTCCCTGGATGGTTCTGGAACTTCAGTTTCCCGGGCAGCCCGAGATTCACCTTTGGGGAGTTTGCACACACTTGCAATCTCTCAAGCATTGGCAGCCCCCCCCCCCCCCCGTTATTTCCACGGCTCTAACTCACCCTCTGGCACCTGTGACGTCTTTTGGGTGTTGAGAGGTTGAACCAGGGTTCTCTGCTTTACTTCGGGCACCTTCTCAGGAGGCGCCCTGGGGCTGACTTGAGCAGGGAGGGAGTGTAACTGAGGTGAAATGGTGCTTGTCTATTGATTTCAAGTTTCAACCTCCAGATGAGGGGTGTGTGTGTGTGTGTGTGTGTGTGTGTGTGTGTGTGTGTTTACACAAAGGGAGAATCACTGATACGCTAGAAAAGACATGCTTTGGCAAAATCATTAGGAAGTTAATGTAACTGAATGCAATAGACTCGCGGACACACAGACGGAATGCTGGTGGGGCTGTTGAGGCTCTTCCAGCTGTGATCCTTCGCCCCAGGCCGGGCCCCTGCGCGGAAGGTTAGGCGCTCACGACCAGAAGGCCAGCAGCCAGGGTCTCTACTATAGGAGGCTCTCCGCTTTGGATTTCCTTTCCTGCAGACCTGACCTGAGCCTTCTTTCTGAAATCCCGCTTCTCCCGCTCAGGCCCTCAGTGCCCAATTACCGCCTAAGAACTTCCTGGACTTCCTTCCTCTGAAAAAAAAACAAAAAACAAAACAAAAAAACCACAACAACAATAATTTCCTTTCCACTTTTCCCAGATCAACTCCTTCGTGGACGCACCCCCACACTCACAATTCTGGGGCCCTGTTTTGCACAGTGAAAACATCAAAATCACAGCCGGAACTCAGCGACGGGTAGTTTTGTTGTTATTTATTTAAGTGACAGAAGTGAACACTCGGAGCAAGTGTTTTATTTATTTTTAAAATAACTGTATTCTTTTTTTAAGTTTATTTTGAGAGAGACAGAAACAGTGGGGGGGGGGGAGAGAGAGAGGGAGACACAGAATCGGAAACAGGCTCCAGGCTCCAAGCCATCAGCCCAGAGCCCGACGCGGGGCTCGAACTCACGGACCGCGAGATCGTGACCTGGCTGAAGTCGGACGCTCAACCGACTGCGCCACCCAGGCGCCCCGAGAGAGAGAGAATTCTAACCAGGCTTCATGCTGTCAGCACAGAGCCAGACCGGGGCTGGAACTCACGAACTGTGAGATCATGACCTGAGTGGAAACCAAGAGTCGGACGCTTAACCGACTGAGCCACCCAGGCGCCCCAGAGCATGTGTTTTAATATTAGCTCCATCTTTTTTGGAGAAGTGACACTGTCCCCTCTTGTCCGTTTGCGGTGGACGACTGGAGGGCAAGTCTCCCTTGCCATTCATTCATTCATTCATCCGTCCATCACTTTCTCAATCAACAAACACGTCTCAGACTTATGGAAATCTGCTAGATTGAAAGAGGTCACTGGTGTCTTAATTTCCTAAATCCCCTGGAAATCTAGCAGGGCTCCTGAGATCAGTGAACAGGGTGGTAACTGGGGGTTCAGAGCGTGCAGGCCACGCTGGCTTTCCCTCAGCATCCGTTTTCCCACGTGGCCCTGGAGGTAAGAATTCAGACGGTTATGAGATTTAGAGACAACCCACGTCCCACCAAACACGTCAGAAAGAACGGGGTTATGTGGTCTTCACAGACAGGCTAAGATGTTCGGACTCTACAGTACTCGCTGACAGTTCGAGAGAGACTTGAAATTCTCCTTTTCGGTTATTTCCTCTGTCCTCTCTCCTTTTCCGTAAGACGTCACTAACCCCTGCGGTGACAGGTAGTAAGTCACATTTCATCTGCTCCGGGTCAGTTCTGTCCTCATTAGGGGCAGGGCTCGTTACATTTAGATTAGCAATATGTTTTCTTTCTTCTCCCAGGGATTTTGTGATTTTGATGCAAAATGTTTTATAAACCAATGTGGGGGTGAGTTCTGGAAACTTCCAGCTGACAGGCTTGCTAGGATGAGGCCCCTGTGGTGTGGACGGTCTCTGTCGAGAGCCCCTTGGGATGAAGCCCTCTAGCAAAAGCCTCTGGAGCTTTCCCTTCCTGGATCCCATGAGTCACCAGGTCGAATGTGAGTCGGGCCGGGAGACCTGTAGGGCGTCACTGATCTGCGGCCATTGGTGTCCAGGGACCCCCAGCATGGCTTTCTGTCTCGTGATTACCCTTCTTCTCCATTTCCCCTCCTTACGTCCCCTTTAACTGCATAAAATGCATTATTTCAAGCCCTTGTAATGTTTGCCCATCAATGCACGTCATTACCTCTTTGCCACGTGATTCACTTTTCATTAAAAGCCCCAAATCCCTTATTGAAATTTTGGATTAAATATGTCATTTTGAAAAGTGGACTATGGGGCCATCGGTGGGGAAGCCATTTCTGTTCAACTTTTCTTACTTTCTCTGCAAGTGTGGGGTTTGTTTGTTTTATGTTTTAACATTAAGCCAAGATTTTTCTTTCAATAAAAAAATACAGAAGAGGGGCGCCTGGCTGGCTCAGTCGGTTGAGCGACCGACTTCGGCTCAGGACATGATCTCACGGCTCATGAGTTCAATTCCTGTGTCGGGCTCTGCTGACAGCTCAGAGCCTGGAGCCTGCTTCGGATTCTGTGTCTCCCTCTCTCTCTGCCCCATCCCTGCTCGTGTTCTGTCTCTGTCTCTCTCAAAAATAAATAAACATTAAAAAAAATTTAAAAATATGCAGAAGATTGGGGCGCCTGGGTGGCTCAGTCCATTAAGTGTCTGTCTCTTGATTTGGGCTCAGGTCACGATCTCATGATCTGTGAGTTCGAACCCACATCAGGCTCTGTGCTGACAGCATGGAATCTGCTTGGGATTCCCTCTCTCTCTCTCTCTCTCTCTGCCCCTCACCTGCTCGGCTCTCTCTCTCAAAATAAATAAATGAACTTAAAAAATATTTATTAAAAAAAAGTATACATGGATATTTCTGTACTCCAGTCTATGGACTTGGAGGCATGTAGGATATTTCTAGATCACGGTGGTTACTGGTGCGCTGGGGTTTGGTGAGGCAGAGGGAGCGGTGGAGTGTGGGGCCGGGCTGCTCACAGCCAGTGGGGGTGCCCCTCCCTCCGCCCCTCTTCATCTTCTCTCAGTGGCCAAAGAGAGGAAAGTTGAATATATTCACACAGAACTGATATAAATAATAAATAGAAATATAAATAAATAATAGAATAATATAAATATTTCTCTATCTACCCATATCTAGTGAGGTAAAGCAACGTTGTCGCTCTCTCAGAAAAGACCAGATTTATCATGTATTTCTGTGACATAAATACTCCCATTGTGGTCCATTTCAAGCTGGTTTGGCATCCAGCTCACAAAATTCCATGGTGGTGGTGGTTGTGGTATGTGTGTGTGTGTGTGTGTGTGTGTGTGTGTGTGTCCATCCAGGTGAGTGTTTATTTACAGGTGTGTGTGTGTAAAAGGGTGTATGTGCATCATGGGTATGTTTGTGTATAAGTGTGTGTGTGTGTGTGTGTGTGAATATGTACGGGATGTGTGCACACACATTAAAGGGCAGGATCCCAGCAGTTGTGTTGGGACATCGAGGTTCCTGGCGCCAGTGGGCTGTGCGGGTTGAGGGGCAGCGTCTCCTTGGATTCATTAGCCAGCTCGGCCACCTGAAAGTTGGGGGATGTAGTTATTCAATGCTGGGGAGCCTCAGTTTCCCCATCTGTGATACAGGGATGATAATGGCACCTATAGTGGGGTTTCTGTGAGGTTGAGGACGTTAATGCAGTTGATGCTCTCCTGTGATAGGAGACACCACCGAGCCACCTAGCGTGCTGGCCAAGGTCACTGAGGTTCGTGCTTGCTGCGCAGGCTCTCGTCGGCTGCAGAAGCGACGCAAATTGCCTGGTTTGGCACAGATCTATTTTTTTTTAAAGTTTTTTTAAGCGTTTATTTATTTTTGAGACAGAGACAGAGCATGAGCGGGGGAGGGGCAGAGAGACAGGGAGACACAGAATCCGAAACAGGCTCCAGGCTCCGAGCCGTCAGCACGGGGCCCGACGCGGGGCTCGAACGCACGGTCCGCGAGATCGTGACCTGAGCCGAAGTCAGACGCTCGACCGACTGAGCCACCCAGGCGCCCCTAGCACACATCTATTTGCTGAAGAGCCAGCCTGCTGAGTGACTCAGTCCCTGGATTCCTGAAGATACTTTCTGAGGTTCAGTTCTTCCCCCACGCCTGACTCTGTGACGTGAAGAAGACGGTTTTCCTGGAACACACTTTACTAATCCGCATCAGGACGTATGTCCTGCCGTGACACCTGCCCGTCCCTTGCATTGTCCTTTCTTGGGCCCCCCTCGGCCCCCATTCTGTGGGCACACCTTAAGTCCACGCTACTGTTCTATTTTTGTGGAGGGATGTCTCTGTCTCTGACATCGAGGCGAGAGTGATGGAAGTTTCTGGGCCTCATGTCTTGCAGTTTTGACGAACAGACTTATCCTGAGTTGAGAACGAGAAGGAAACGCTGGGCTTCGAGCCAGACCACGTTGTCATGGCCGCGGCCACACTGGCCAAAGCTCGACCCTCCTGATCCCGGTGGCTTTCAAGAAGCTTACGTCACCAAGCCCACGAGCCTCTGTGTCATGCCGCGAGACCTGGAACTGACGATCATTCAACTGGCCTGTTTGCAGAGTGTGCGGCCTCTGCACCCGCACCTGCCTCCGCGCACCCTGGCCGCTGCAACAAAATGGCACGGACGGGCCGGCGTATGAACAGCAGGCGTGCATCTCTTCTGTTCCGGGGGCCAGACGTCGAGGATCACGACTTCGGCGGATTCGGTGTCTGGCGAGGCCGCTTGCTGCCTCATCCCCTGGCACCTCACGTGGCGGGAGCAGAAGGGCGCTGGCAGGGGCGTCTTTTCTAAGGGCGTGAACCCCAGTCCTCAGGGCTGCACCCTCACGGCCCTCCTCTTAGTACCACCACTGTGGGGGGTAGGCTTTCAACCTGTGAATCTGGGGGGAGGGCACACGAGCCTCCAGACCACTGAATTAGAAGGTGGCCACGCAGAACAGATGATTCCTTCATTCACGATTCGTTCAAAATCAGCGTGCCCGCGGCGGTGCACCCAGGGCCCAGGAACGCAGAACTGAGCCAAGTGTGTTCCTACTCAGGGGGTCTCGTTATTATTATTGATGCAACGTCTTTAGTGTATATACAGTGTGACAGATGTCCCCATAGGCACTTTCACGAGAGGCCGCCAGGTTTTGGGAGGAGGACGTCAGGAGAGGGGGCACGAAGCCGTGCCCCCCGTGGTCCCATGCCACCTGTGCGGGAGGTGTCCCGGTGAGGGTGTTCTACTGGCATTTCTCCGGCTGGATGTCTGGCCCGTGGGACCTGGCAGTGAACGGTGACAGGATCGACAATCTCGGTCATAAAAAAGGTGCCTTGGGACGCCTGGGTAGCTCAGTCGGTTCAGTGTCCGACTTCAGCTCAGGTCACGATCTCACGGTCCGTGAGTTCGAGCCCCACGTCGGGCTCTGCGCTGACGGCTCGGAGCCTGGAGCTGCTTCCGATTCTGTGTCCTTCTCTGCTCCTCCCCCACTCACACTCTGCCTCTCTCTCTCAAAGATAAACGTTAACATTTTTTTTTTTTTTAAAACAAAAGAGGTGCCTCAGTGTTTGGAAGGAGGTTTTGAAATATTGAAAAACATAAAGGCAAAGGGAGCCAGCACCACACCCTACTGCTCAGAACCCAGAACTTAAACCATTAATGTGTTGTTTTGATTTCAGATCAATATTTTCTAATATTTAAGGGCCTCAGGATAATGCGATAGAGACAAAGTACCCTCTGTACCCTTCCCCAGTTTCAATCTCTCTTTTTCGCTCCCCGGAGGCAGTATCATCACAAATTTGTTATGTGTTTGCCTACTCTATTTAAAATGATTTCATCACGTTTCAATGAATATGTATTTCTATACCATATTGCAGACTATCATTTCATGCATTTTCAACTTTTACACAAGTTATTTGTTATGCATAACATCCTAGAGCTTGATTTCTCATTCAATGTTGTGCTTTCCAAGCCACAGACATCTTGACACATATATTAGCTTACTAATTGTAAATGCTGGACGGCATTCTTCTTTCTGTTGAATGACTATTCTATGATTTATTTATAATTTTTTCCCTACTGATGGACATTTAGGTTGTTTCCACTTTTTTTTTTTAATTAATGTCTATTTATTTTTGAGAGAGAGAGAGAGAGAGACAGAGCACAAGTGGGGGAGGGCGGAGAGAGAGTGAGGGAGACACAGAATCTGAAACAGGCTCTAGGCTCTGAGCTGTCAGCACAGAGTCCGACGCGGGGCTCGAACTCGGGAATCGCGAACGGCGAGATCGTGACCTGAGCCGAAGTCGGACGCTGAACCGACTGAGCCACCCAGGCCCCCGTCCACTTTTCTGCTCTTACCAACAGTGTTGCAAAGATGCCTGTACATCTCCTGGTGGAAGGCTGCAGTTCTGGACCGCACTGTGCGTGTGCCGTACCAGATCAAGCCACAGCGCTCTCCCAAGCCGCGGGACCAATTTACAGAGCTTGCACGTTTTAATGCATCTTTCTATTAAGGCCCCGGTGTCGTCAGGCTTTTTGATTTGCCAGTTAGAGGTGCGAGACGGTAGCTCGTCGCCAGCCATGTGCTGGAGCTGGTCTGGATCCCAGGAGACCCGATCGTGGCCGGGCTCGGGGATGTCACGATGTTAGCGTGGGGTCGGCTCTGATGGGAGCACCGGAACCACGGAAGCCGGCCAACACCGCCAGTCAGGGTTTTCCTCTTGGGGGGCCAGGCGAGAAGCACTGACCAGCACAGTGCCGAGGTCCGCTTTCCTCCCCGAACCCTGTCTCCTTGACCCCCAGGTGACGAGGTTGAGGAGACTCCTCTTTTTGGTGGCCGTAAGTCTTACACAGGGTAGCTGTGACAGCCGTCACTGTCACAGAATTTAACAAGGTGGCGGCCACTCTGCTGTTCCAGACTGAAGGGGCGCCAGCGAGAGACTCTCCTGTAAGCAAATTTTAAAATACATACAGACTGCACAGGTCTCTTTACCGAAAGGCTAGGCAAACACATATTTAAATACGTTACTACCCCCTGTTCTTAGACTCCTCTACTATCGAACTTTTGCAGCTTTATTTTTCTCAGTTAACAATATTTTTGGGAATTTGTTGTACAGATTATGTTATAATCGCTTCGTGCCTTTTTACAGCATCCAAATGCTCCATTTTAGGGGTCTACCACAGTAGGACTCAGTCCCCTACTCATGGACATTTGGGTTGTTTCCAGTCTTTTGCGTATACAAAAAATGCTACAGTAAATAGATTAACGCATGGCCATTTTGCATTTTTGCTAAGGTGTATTAAGGATCGATTCTTGGGTGCAGAGTTTTTGGGTAACGTATAGAACACGTTTGTTTGTTTTTAAACAGCTTTATTGAAGTATAATTTATATACCATAAAACCCAACTGTTGTAAGGGCAGGCTCAATGGTTTTTATTAAATTCGTATCTTCTGCACCCACCCGTTACCCTGTTTTAGAACAATTCTGTCACCCCCCGCAAATTTTCTTGCGTCTGTTCCTAACCTCAAAGTCAGGCAATTATTGGTCTGCCTGCCATCTCTGAAGCGCTATCCTTTCTAGAAATTTCATATAAGTGAAATTATACAACATGTAGACTTTCGTGTTGAGCATAATGCTTTTGAGTTGCAATTGTGCTGTTTAATATATTAGCAATTTCTTCCTTTCTATTAGGGAGTCAGAGCCCAATGTGTGGATGTATCACTTTTTGCTTATCTATTCACCAGTTGATGGACCTATGGGTTGTCTATTATGAGTCATAATACCACGAACATTCGTGCACAAGTCTTTATGTGGACATGTCTTCATTTCTCTCGGGTAGAGACGTACGAATGGAATTGCTGGCTTATGAGTGTACGCTTAACCTTTAAAGCAACTTCCAAGTGTTTTCCGGTTTTACATTCCTACTGACAGTGTGTGAATTGAAGCCCCTCCAAGTCCTTGCCAACTGACAGTCCTCTCGATTACAGCTCCCTCAGGAGGTGTGATGGGGTTCCACAGTAGTTTTAACACGCGTCCCCTTGATGACTAATAATACCAAGCAGTTTTGCTTGTGCTTATTAACTATTTTTTGGTGAAATGTCTCTTCAAACCTTTCACTCATTTCTAATTGGGTTGTCTTATTATGGGCTTCCTAGAGGGGACTTACATATCATGCAGGTTCTTTGTCAGATACATGATTTGAAAATACATTCTTGGGGCATCTGGGTGGCTCAGTTGGTTGAACGTCCGGCTCTTGATTTTGGCTCAGGTCATGATCCCGGGGTCGTGGGATAGAGCCCTGCATCAGGCTCTGTGCTGAGTGTGGACCCTGTTTGGGATTCTGTCTCCCTCTCTCTCTCCCCTCTGCCCCTCCCCTCTGCTTGCATGTTCTCTCTCTAAAAAAAAAAAAAACAACAACAAACTTTCTTGTGGTTTGTCTTTTTGTTTTCTTAATGGTGTCTTTTGGAAAGCAACAGTTTTTAATTTTGATAAAGTCTCATTTATCCTTTTTAAAAAGGATTGTGATTTTGTTGTCACACGTAAGACAATTTGGCCTAACCCAAAGTCACAGGGCTTTTTTCTTCAATGCTTTTTTCCTTCTAGACGTTTAGGAATTTAATTCTTACATTTAGGCCTAGGATCCATTTTGAGTTTGCTGTTGTACACAGTGTGAGGTAAGGATATCGACCTGTGCCATCACTGTTTATTGAAAAGGTGATTCTTTCCCTTTGGGTTGCCTTGGAGTCTTGGTGATAAATCAACGGGCTACCCATAGGTGGGTCTGTGTCTGAATTCATTTCTTGCTTCTGTATATCTCTCTCCTTTCAATAGGCTTTTAAATATTCTTTGGACGGGATCACTTTCTTTTTCTTTGAATTGGTCTTTTTTTACTGTTCACTGTAGGGCCTCTTCTTCTTGGGAATCTGGCCTGGGTACCCTTAAGGTTTGGGTCTGACGAGGTGTTCACAGGTGTCTAAGGCTGTCTTTTGAAAGCATTTTCATTACTCAGCCCACCATTCCCACTCCTGGTGGGCCCCTGCCCCATGGGACACAGTACTCAGCTGGGCCAGGAACCACCCATCTCCTCCGGTTTGCCTTTCCTTGGAGTCTTCCTAAGACCCTAGAGATGCCTAAAGCCTAGGACCCTCTGCTATACACACCACAAAGTCATGAAGCGTGCATGTTTATGGTCATTATATGCCCACTGGAATTACATTCCATCTCCAAATATTTGGGTCTTTGCTCTCTGCCTTGGATGGCTGAGAAACTGCCCGATTACCATCATTCCTTCATGCACCCTCCCCACCACAGCCCTGGCCTACCGGGGAGACACGTGTGGACCAGCAAACAAGTTGCCATAATAGTACTTGAAAGGATGGGGCATCTGACTGGCTCAGTTAGTTGAGTGTCCAGCTCTTGGTTTTGGCTCAGGTCATGATCTCATGAGCTCATGAGTTCGAGCCCCCATCCAGCTCTGCACTGACAGCGTGGGGGGGGGGCTGCTTGGGATTCTCTCTCTCTCTCTCTCTCTGCCGCCCTCTCTCTCAAGATATGAAAGGACAACCACAGAAATACAGACAGGGCAAAGGGGTGGCTCCCAGAGAGACTGGTAAACTCTCCCAGCACGCTGTAGGTGGTCAGATGGGAGAGCCTTTGGAAAGTTGACGTGCGAACTGGGTTTGGTTAATAACTACGATAAGGAAAGGAAGATAACCCCCGGGGACAGGAAAGAGAATGGTCTACCCTACTCTGGCGTACACCAGCAGAGTGTCACCAGGGAGTCAGGAATCGGTGGGATCGTGAAGCCCCAGGTTCGGCTGAGGGATTGCGGTAGTTGTGTGACTTCACCCCACTTAAAAAGATGTTATAGACTGTGATAAAATACATATAGCAGCTTAGCCGTTCTTATGAGGAAGACTCCGTGGTGCTGAGAGCATTCGCACTGTCGTGTGGCCATCACACCATCCATCACCAGAACTCTTCATCTTGCAATCCTGGAACTGTGCCCCCATTAAATATGGACTCCCCACCCGCCTCCCCAGCCCTGAGGACCCACCCTTTCATCTTCTGTTTCCCTGAACTTGACTACTCTGAATCGAGGGGCACTCCATGATAGAATCACACAGTATTTGTCTTTTCGGGACAAACGTTTCACTCAGCACAATGTGCTTAAGGTTTATCCGCATTGGAGCGGGTGTCAGAATTTCCTTCCTTTTTAGGGCTGAGTACTATTCTCTTGCACGTATGTATAGGCCATATTTTGCTTATCTGTTCATCCGTCCACAGGTACTGGGTGGCTTTCTCCTGTAACAGCGTCACCAAGTAACGCTGCCATGAACATGGGTGTGAAAATACCCCTTCGAGGCTGTCGTTTCTACTCTTTAGGGTGAATACCCAGAAGGAGAACTGCAGGACCGTATGGTCATTCTCTTTTTAATATTTTGCAGAACCATCATACTTTTCCCACAACCACAGTACCAATTTCACATGCCCGGCTGGAGCGAGGGTTCCAATTTCTTCACATCCTGGCCAACACTTATGGTTTTCTGTGTTTATTTTTCTTTGGGTGGAAGCCATCGTAACAGGTATGTTCACCCCACTTTTGACAAGAGACTCATTTATCTCTGAGCCACTGGATTGTAAAGATTAGCTACAGTTAATGAATTGAAAAAAAAAATTTTATGACCAAGGACTTGAGTGAGGTCAGTCAAAGCTTGGTTCTTTGCATATCAACAAGTCAGTGAGGGTCATTTCTGGACCGTCAACCACCAGGTGGTATTTTCATTGCAAACCTTGCCAGACAGGTTCTAGTTCACCGGCCGGAGCTCTGACTGACCCCTGCTGCTGCCGAGCCCTGCGCTCTGTGAGCATGAGCTGCTCCTTCTGGAACAAGGGAACAGGGCAGCGTACCGAACACAGGGAGGAGAGAGAGCAGGTGAAAGTCAGGGAAACAAGGACTTATTTCTGAGCATTGCCACTGAAAGCTGGAAAAGGTTACCTTTTGGTCTCTCCTCTTTTTTTTTCTCTAAGTGAAATTGTGTGAGTCCTTGGCTCCCTTTAATCGGATGAGAGAGTGTTGGATGTTCTTGACAAGCTCACGGGGCTGTTATAAGGATCAAATGAGATTGTAGATGAGCAAGCACTCAGGTTTGAAGTGCTACATCAATGTACGGGATTATTATTAATCTCCCATTGATCTCTTAATACAGAAAAAAATATAAGTCTCATCCCTTGGGGTTTCCATGGCAAAGAGATGGCTGTGACTCTCCTCGCCCCGGCCCCGCCTCCCTTTGTCTGCTGGATCCAAAGTTCCGGCCCTGGAAATTTAATCGCCTTTGTGCATTATTACCCATTAGACTTCACTGAAATCGGAGGTTTCGAGTCTGTTCTGAATCGGGCGCATGTATTTGTTTTGGCTGGCTCGTAGAATGTTTAAGAATCTTTTTGTTTTGTTGGCAAATTACAGAAGTCAGGAGAGTCCCCGGCCAAAAAGCAAAAATCTGGGTTTCCGACATGTTGGGAAAAATGAGAAGACAGGGCCACGTCAGGACCGCATTTCTACCTGCTAACAAGGGTCCTTTCCTCTCCTGCCTGGCTTGCTCTGGGGGATTGAACGGCAAGTCTGAGGTGAGCCAAGGACCTTCGTGAGGATGGCAAGCTTGAAACCGACCGGCAATCTCCTTGGGGAAGTTGTGAACAGCACTGAATGGGTTTGGCGAATGTCTGATTTTGATGTGTCGTGGTGTGTGTGTCCTTCCTGGGGCCTGGATGTGGTCCTCGTCCCCGTCTCCTGGTGACTTAAGTCCCTCCGAAATGCTGGGAAGCAGTGTCAAGTCTCAGAGTGATTTTCAAAAACTCACTTTCAGGATAATCCTACATGACGGTTCGGTTTTAAGAGGAAACACATCCCAGACAAACTTGGAGTGTAATCGGATAAGGGGCTCCGGGATGATGAAGGCGTCCAGAAACCAATGTGTGAAATAAAAAGTCCTGGGGTGATGCCAGCAAGGTGGTCGAATACGACGTTCCTCACATGTACTCCCCGCCCCCAACATTCATGGACAAACACGTCTTTGTGGGAGCCCTGGAATCCACGTCGGAGACTGGAGCCTCGGCACAGCCCGAGACCAAGGTGAGGATTTTGGGAAGGAGGGGTCTGAACCCAGGCAGCTGGTTTGCCAAATGCAGTCCTTGCCACAGCCCCAGAAAGAGCTCTGTGCCCCCAAGAACTCGGCCACGCCCCACTGGGCTTGGCCCTGTCATCGGCACCGAGGGCGCGGCACTGGTAAAAACAGACACGTAGACTGATGGAACAGAGTCGAGAACCCAGAAACAAACCCATGCACATATGGTCAGCTAATATTTGACAGGGAAGCCAAGAATACTCAGTGAGGAAAAGACAGTATTTTCAGGAGCGTTGGGAGAACTGGGTGTTCACCTGTAAAAGACTGAAACTGGACCCCATCTCACACCACTCCCGAGAATGAACTCAAAATGGGTTGGAGATTTGGATGTAAGACCTGGAACTGGTCTAGAAGAAGAAAAGGGGGAAAAAAAATCCCCTTGATATTGGACTTGGCAATAATGTGATGATGTTTTGGATATGACACCAAAAGCATAAGCAAAAAATAAAAAAAGGAAAATAAACACACGGGCTTCCATAAAACTAAAAAGCTTCTGCACAGGGGCACCTGGGTAGCTCAGTTGGTTAAGCATCTGACTTGATTTTGGCTCAGGTCATGACCCCAGGGTCGTGAGATTCAGCCCCACATCAGGCTCTGTGCTGAGGGGGGGGAGGCCTGCTTGAAATTCTCTCTCTCTCTCTCTCTCTCTCTCTCTCTCTCTCCTTCTGCCCCTCCCCAACTTGTGCGTGCTCTTTCTCTCTGTCTCTAAAATAAAATTACAATAAAGTAAAATAAAATAAGCTTCTGCACAGCAAAAGAAACGATCAACAAAGAGAAGAGGCAACCTACAGAATGGGAGAAAATACTTGCAAATCATTTATCTGATAAAGGGTGAATGTCCAAAATACATAAAGAACTCACACAACTCAGCAGCAAGTTAATAACAATAATCGAGAATAATCTGATTAAATAAAATGTGGACAGAGGACATGAACAGACATTTTTCCCAAAGAAGGCGTACAAATGACCAAGATGTACATAAAAAGGTGCTCAACATCACCCACCATCAGGGGAATGCAAGTCAAAACCACAGTGAGGTCACCTCACACCTGTTCCAATGGGTGTCCATGGGGATGTGGGGAACAGGGAGCCCTTGTGTACTGCTGGTGGGAATGTGAATTGGTGTAGCCACTACAGAGGCGGTATGGTGGTTCCTCCAAAAATTAACAACAGAACTACCACATGATCCATCAATCCCACCTCTGGGTATATATCCGAAGGAAAGGAAAGCACTATCCCCAAGATGTGTCTGCACCTCCATGCTTGTTTTAGCATTATTCACAATAGCCAAGACACAGAAACAACGTAAGTGTCCATCAATGGATAAATAGACAAAGAAAATGTGGTGTGTGTGTGTGTGTGTGTGTGTGAGATATGTGTGGTTTATATATATATATAAAATGGAATATCATTCAACCTTAAAATGATAAGGCACGATGCCATTTGTGACAACACGGATGAACACTTTGAGGGCATTGTGCTAAGTGAAATAAGTCAGACAGAGAAAGACAAATATGATACGATCTCACTCACATGTGGAATAAGAAAGAAGAGTCAAACTCATAGAAACGGAGAGTAGAATGGTGGTGGTCAGGGCTGGGGGTGGGGGAAATGGGCAGACCCATTGGTCAAAGGGCACAAACTTCCAATGATGGCATGGCTACGTTCTGGGGATCTTGTGTTGAACATGGTGACTGTAGTTAACAACATCATATTATATACTTGAAAGTTGCTACGAGAGTAGATCTTGAATGTTCTCACCGTCCCCGCCAAACACCATCGTAATTATGTGATGTGATGGATACGGTAACTAACCTGGTCGTGGGAATCATTTCGTAATGTATACTCGTACTTTCCGGGTTGTTGGTCCGTTGTCTTCTAGCACCAGTGCTGCCAATGAGAAGATAGAACCCAATTTGACTTTTGTCAAATTGACAAGATTGTAGGCAATGGACAGATTGTAGGCAATCTGTTTCCTTTTATTTTTGTCTGCTTTTTAGGACTTCCCTTTTATCCTTGACGTTTTGAAATTTCCCAGCGGTGCTCTGTAGGTGCTTATGTGTTTCATGCATTCTGATCAACTTCCAGTGAACTCACTCAACCCCGATACTCGTGTGTTTATTTAACTGTGGATAATTTTATTATTAATTTTTTCTCCCCTTCATTCCCACAATTCTCTGCACATGAAATTCATATTAGGTGGCTCTTGGAATGGTTTGATTATCCAGGAAGGAATTCGTTTTTAGCTGTATCAGTGTACTGGTCACCTGATCTGTTGAGTTTTGAGGTTTTAATATCGTATTTTAAACTTCTTTGACTTGTGTTAAGCGTCTGATTCTTGGCTTCGGCTCAGGTCACCATCTCCTGATTCGTGGGATTGAGCCCCACGTCGGGATCTGTGCTGACAGCTCAGAGCCTGGAGCCTGCTTCGGATTCTGTGTCTCCCTCTATCTCTGCCCCTCCCCTGCTTACGTGCACTCTCTCTCTCTCTCTCAAAATACATAAACATGAAAAAAAAATAAGTTTCTTCGACTTGTAATTGGTCCTTTTGTAAAACTCATTCCCCTTCCACCTCCACTTCTATGCACATTTCTGCTTTACTCTCACCAGGTGTTCTGTATCTGGGGCAACAAAAAACTTTATGAGAAAACAGAAACCTTTTCAGTGTTACCAAGTATTTCAAATAGCTTGAAAATTATGCATCCGCAGTTGACCTTCACCCTGGTCAAGTGCGGGAAGATCTGAAGGAAGCAACGCAACCAGAAGGGCTGCTGTCTGAAAAAAAATTACTCCTGTCAAGGCTAACGTTACCGATCTTGAGATTCATTTTAAGCTGAAGCAGCACGGGACTTACTCTATTCCCCAAAGAGGGACAAGTAAGCTAAGCAGACATTGTCTACAGAGATTCAGGAACTCTGCCATTGCTATTCTGACTTGTCACACAGCCCTATCCGTAAGCCTAATTTTAGAAGCGTTCCTTGTTACAAAACCAGGACATTCTGTTTTCGTTCAAAAAGGAATGACACACAAGTCAGTTCAGCTGCTTTTAATTCATAAAACAGATTTAAATTTAGCTGAGGAAATAGAGATGTTAATTACGGCATTATTTATAATAGCACACATTGGAAACAACCCAAATGGTCAAAAAGAAGGAAAGGAGAAAATAGATCATGCTACATTCAATCAAAGTATATTATGCAGACATCAAAAATGAGAGCTATGAGGAGTCAGTGGCAAGATGAAAAACACTCATATAAGGTTAAGTGAAAAACGGGACATAAAATTATATACGTCTACAAATTATACATAAAAATGTATCATTATGCGCATGTAAAATACACTTGAAAGTAGGGAAATACAAAAGAAATATAAAATATAAAAGAAAAGGCAATGAACTGGGATGCTTTCCTAAGAGGGAATCTTTTTATTTTTATTTTATTTTATTCATTTTAAAACATTTTATTTTTTATTTATTTTAATGTTTATTTTTGAGAGAGAGAGAGAGAGAAACAGCATGAGTGAGGGAGGGGCAGAGAGAGAGGGAGACACAGAATCGGAAGCAGGCTCCAGGCTCTGAGTCATCAGCACAGAGCCCGATGCGGGGCTCGAACTCACGGACCGCGAGATCGTGACCTGAGCTGAAGCCGGACGCCCAACCGAGCCACCCAGGCGCCCCGAAAGATTTTATTTTTAAGCAATCTCCACATCCAATGTGAGGCTCAAACTCACAACCCTGAGATCAAGAGTGACGTGCCCCTCCAACAGCCAGCCAGGCGCCCCTTGTTTGCTTTTTAACGCTGAAGTTTTGTAACCTGAGCTTAAAGTATTAAATCATTTAGGAGAATATTTACCAGAGGTACGGAATGTGATAGAGAAGTCAGTGGACAGCCGGGAATTCTGGGTTCTGCTCTGGGCTTGGAGCGTCCCTGAATGGCTTTAGCTTTTGTGTTGTCTTTGGGCTATTTGTTGTTGTCTTTTCCCCTATAGTGTGTCATATCCTGTGTACTTCTTATTTTTTATTTTATTTTATTATTTATTAATATTTTTTATTTTTGGGAGAGAGAGTGCGAGGGGAGAGGGGTAGAGAGAGAGAGAGAGAGAGAGAGAGAGAGAGAGACTCTTAAACAGGCTCCATGGTCAGTGCAGAGCCCAACTTGAGGCTCGATCCCACGACTCCGGGAATATGACCTGAGCCAAAATCAACAGCCGGTTGCTCAACCAACTGAGCCACCCAGGCGTCCCATATCCTGTGAACTTTCTATACTTCGAAAAACCTTCTAAAGTTCTGCTGTAGTACTATTATGTGTTTATTTTCTTTAAACTATATTTTCTGCCATTTTATGGGATTTGGAATCAGAGGACAGTGACACTTCAGTATGTCATTTTGTTATGTCTCCATTGTTTATTTTTCATAGACTAATCGCAGTCTGTGTTCTTCGAATGGCATTTCTCCCATAAATCTTTGTTTCTTTTAAACCATAAAGCCTCATTCAGTTGTTTCTAGAAACTTAACCCGTGAAGCCAGGCATAGGATAGTATGCCTTTGTAACTCAACTTTAAGATTTATTTCAGCCTTTAGTAATTTCTCGCCTCTTTGAGTTAAATGAACGTCCTATTGCTCATGGTATTGATTATGGATCTAGATTCTGGCTCTTTGTTCCACACAGCCTGGGTAGGAGGAAATGTTCAGCACTGATTATGTGACATCACACCGAAAGTCACAATGCGTGGGCTCTGCTTTTAGCCGAGGCTCCAGCTTACGGAGCAATTTAATCTCGCCGTATCAAGTTTGGTTTTACTTGACAACGTATTTCACGATGAACCACCCCCTGTATTGGGCAGCCCGGGACCCATTCCTTAAAAAACAAACAAACAAACAAACAAACACAGCGTCAGTGGGTAAATGTTCATGGGACTAAACTGTGGGTGATTAAGATGGTGGTTCCATAGCGGTCCACTTTTGAAAATGTGGCTACTAGAAAAATGTAAAATCACATATGTAGCTTACGTTGACATCTTGCGTTGTATTTATATTAGGGCTGAAATAGAGAACCCAGAAATCGATCCATATGCATACGACTGATTTTTTTTAGCCTTTGAAAAAAATGTTTATTTATTTATTTTGAGAGAGAGAGAAGGAAAAAATAGGAGTGGGGGAGGGGCGGAGAGAGAGACTGTGCTGTCAGCGCAGAGGGCACAAAAATGATACAAAAGCAAATTATGAAACTTAAAGACATTGATATGGACGTTAGAAGACATTTAAAACTTCCTGTTACAAAACCATTAAGTAAACAACAGGGATCACTGGAGGGGTTTTTCATTTGTTTGCCACATTTGTAATATGTAGATTTTACAAAGGGCTCTGGTGATACAGATCTTGTTACAGCTCGATGATAAGAAGATGAATTGCCAAATATTTGAAAAGACAATTCACAAAAGGTGATACTGTTGGAAGACAGCTCCTCATGGGTTTCTTGTATTCCTGCATGGTCCAGGCCACCTGCACAAAGAACACGCTGGAATAGCAAGGCCTGTGCTGGAGGCGAGAGACGCTCCCACCGGAGAAACGTAGAGAAATACCTCCCTGGTGATGTCTCCGGATAGGAAAGATAAAATCTCCTTCCCCTTCTTGAAATATTTGCTTACGTTCCGGGGGAACGAATAATGTTTCTCTTCAGAGAGGAGGACAAGCAGATACGCCAGCAGCTTCACGGAAGTTCAGAGGCTTTCGAGTTTAGGGTCCTGTGGCGCCTGCACCCCACTGCACGTACGGATAACCTGGCCCTCGGTGCCTGGCCCTGTGGGGATTAGGGTGGCACACATGATGCTGCTCTGTTTATCGTTCTTGCTGTGAGTAGTAACCCCTCCCTGTCTCTGACCCAGGGGTCTTGTGTCCTTCTGCTAGGATATGGATATAAAATTATGGCAAACCAAGCACTTGGGACGCAAGTTCGGTAAAATCCCAGGCCCTTCCCAGATTCGGACTTAACACTTTTGGCAATGAGGCTGGGCTACTGGGCTTCTGGACGAGGCAGATGAGGGCCCTGAAGACCAACTGGGGGGACCTGAGGGAAGTTCAGGAGAACTGGTACTTGACACAGTGACCATCCTGTATGGTCAGGCGGGTGACACGGTGTCCTCTGGTTTACTGCCCGCAGATAGGATGGTTTGGAGGTGGCCGTGGGGTGGAAGCAAGTAGCCCACATGGGGTTTTGGGTGTTGCCCTCTCCTGCAGGTAGAGGGAAAGGGTTGTGCGTCCCAGGGCTGGAGAGGGCGTTGGGTGGATTGTGGACATTGGAAGACCGGTCGGTTGAGCCGCAAGCGGTGGTCGTGCTGTTGAAGCCTGAATGCCAGAGACTCGTTCTCCGTGTCGCCCTCTGTCCCTCGGTGGCTTTCGGGGTTCAGGGTGGGGCCGAGGTCTCCTCGTGCCAAAGGAGGACTGGAAGCCTGGACATTCTGTGAGGAGAGCATCTCAACTTCTCTTTCTCTGTTGGCCATGGGTACCTGGGTCACCGCCATACCTGGTCCTGCGGGGGAAGGGGCACCGGGCGTGGTGGGGGAGAGAAGGTACTGTGACGGTTTATTTCATGCGTCACCTAGGAGGCTGGTTTTAGATGAGATTCACATTGAAAGTGGTGAACGCTGAGTAGGCGGGCCGCCCTCCAAATGTGGGAAAGCTGTATGTGCAGAACCGAAGTGCGTTAAGCCCCTGCCGTTCGCTGCCATCGATGGATCGGCATCTTGCAGGAATGCCTTTAGCTGTAGGGGACGGACCAAGCATGAAGACATTGCTAACTGCAGTCCCTGGGCTCCAAAGGGAGGCAGGCTTCCCCAGGAGGACCTGTGGGGTTTTGGACTTGTGGCTTTGGCTTGCCTACTAGATACATGACTTTTGAAAAGCAGCTATTAATACCTTGCTACTGACCTTTTTCTGAAACTGAACGCCTGACCTCTAGATGTCTGGGATTCTCTGCCCGACATTCCTATTTTGGGGGGAGTGAGGAGCCCTGAAGACAGCAGACGGTCTTGTATGAGAACGTGGCCGCCGGTCTCCCACTCCGCTGCCTTTAGCAAAGGAGTCACTGGCTGTTTTGGGGTCCTTCATTCACAAAATTTCCCCCAAACACCTGCGCTTGGCTAAGCGGACACCCGCCAGTGTCTCACAGGGGAACACGGCCTCAGCATGGGCCGTGCAGGCTGAGCACGGACAGGTCTGTTCCACCAGTGAGGGGAGCTCAGACTCTCAGACCAGGGCAGGTCAAGGACACCCCGATTTCAGGTCATGAACTGTGGAAACAGATCACGATTGCTGAGTGAGCTGGCTGGGTCCCTCCTGGAGGTGGGACAGGGCGGGACAGGATTCCTGCCATGGATGGTAAGGTCTGCGTTCACCGGGCACTCGCTGTGTTCTCCGAGGAGACCCACGGGAAGCACGTGGTGGACGGGGCTTGAGACTTGTCTTCAGTATTTCACAAACAAGGCCGTGTGAACATCCAAGGGCATGACTTCTGTGCATGAGGGGAGGTGTGCATCCAAAGAGACGGAGCTCTGGGGTTGCAGGGTGTGAGAATTGAAAACCTTGGGAGACGCTGATAAATTACTTTCCAAAGCAGGATAAAATGTGCTGTTTTTCCTTGTGCTTTTTAGTCTATGGCTTAAGATATATTTTCCTAAAACGTAGAGTGTCTGGCTTATGTTTCGTAACAGTGTTTTCATTTGAAAAGCTCTAGTGCCGCCTAGCACCTGATATGTCGTTTTCCACTCGGAAACACTTCCCGAGCACCTACTCTCCGCCGGGTGCTGTCCTAGATGTGAAAATGCAGCCGGAAGCAAAACAAAGCCCCTCTCCCTCGGAGCTCCAGCTGGGAGTGGGTCAAGTCAGCAGCACAACGCACGCTAGCGGAACGGAGGTCGGGCAGTGGCGGGAGCCAGGAAGAGAAGTAGACGCGGTCGAGGGGGCGGGGAGCGCGAGGGGGTAGGGGGCGCAGTCTTCTCTAATGTGGTGCCATACGCACTCAGAGCAGTACACGTCCGGGAGAGTCCACATAAGTGGCCCCAGCCAGAGGCCGTGCATAGAGGACCATGGATTTGGATGGACCCCAGACCCTTCCTGGACCAAGCTGACAACAGTTGCCAGACCAGGGAGCAACAGGGCTTTTTTTTTTTTTTTTTAATGTTTACTTATCTATTTAGAGAGAGCGAGAGTGAGCGAGAGCATGTACGCAGGGGAGGGGCAGAGAAAGGGAGAGAGAGAATCCCAAGCAGGCTCCACTCAGGCAGCACAGAGCCCGACGTGGGACTCGACCTCACGAACCATCAGATCATGACCTGAGCCGAAATCAAGATCGATGCTTAACCACCTGGGCCCCACAGGTGCCCCACAACAGGGCTGGTTTTAACCAATGGTGCACACACCGAGGGGATCATTCCGTTCTGTCCACGGCAGAAGTTGTCAATTGTTCATCAGCAACCCCCTGTCTGGGATTTAAACCTTGCCTTTCCGCTCAGGGCTTTTCCTCATGGGCACACACTCCTCTGCCTTTTGAACAGACTTGACTTTGTGCATTTTATTTAAGCTCTGATTAGTCTTTGTTTTCATTTTTGACGGTATCCATGCCGATCTAAATAAAATAAAGACACAAAGAGTCAAAGATGTGAAAGGGTCCGAAGTAATTTTTATTCATCTGCAAAGCCTTGCACGTAAGATTAGCTTAATTTCGGTGTCTTTGTTGTCTGTGGCCTCTGAGTGATCGGCTGCCGATCCCTGCTGAAATGTGGTGCCCCGGCGGGCTCCCACCCTGGCGGTCGTGCCATCAAAGATGACCGCCAACAGAAACTAACTCCCCAAAGGCTTTCCAAGCAGGTCTCTCAGACAGTGGAAGGCCAGACAAATGTCTCCACGACACTCAGGAAACCAGAGAGAATTTACTTTCCATAAGAGCAGGTGAACCGCTAGAGGTTTGCGCTGGGCTTCCAGCTGCCTGGGCTTCGGAGGCACGTCATTCTGGTGCTGACGGAGCCTCTGCGAGGCTACTCCGGATGCCCGGTGAGTGGAAACGCACGGAGCCAAGAGCTGAGCCATGATTCGACAACGTTTGCTCACGACGCTGAAGACGGCAGTGAACGTAGTATCACTTGGGGCACAGACGGTGTCCTCGTGGTCTCCAGTATTACACTGTGCTCTTCAATAAGGTACGACATGGAAAATACTGTCTGATGCCTCGTACTTCTAAGTGGAACGTATATACTATGCTGCACTCTGATGTTACTTAATTTTGACGCGTTATGTTTATAACTTGATGATGATATAACGTGACACAACATGGCACAACATAATATAATACGACACAATATGATATTCATAGGATTACTTGGTTGTTTGGGCATCTCAATCCTTGGAGGAAGAGCTTTAAATCAGATAGAAAGAGCAGAAATCCAATTTGATTGTTAAATAGCTGGGATTTAATCCACCCAAACTTTGCTCGCTAATTAGGCTAGAAGTGTGCTTCTTGAACTCTAATGAGCAAATAAATCAATGGTGATCCTGTTTAAGATGCGCAGTCTGGTTCAGAGCGTCTGGGGCGGGCCCTGAGAACCTGTGTGTCTGACCGGCTCCCGGGGGGCCGGATACGCTGGCCTGTGGACCACATGCTGAGCAGCAGGGACTTGTGCGTCTCCGTGGCCAGCCTGGAGACGCCGTGTGCCTGGTGTGGGTCCTGCGGGTTGAGATCTCTCTCTGCAGCCAGGCAGACCCTCTTGAGCCAAGAGCAGCCCCCACTTTACTCCAGCTGTTCTGTTTTTCTATGCGTTACACCAGACCAAGAACCAGCGGAACCATCTGTATCGTCAAATTCTTTGGATTTCAAGGGACAGAAAACCACAATCCAAGATGATTTTGATGAAAAGGAGGCATGGGTTCCTGCATTTGGAGTGTCTGGGAACAGGCCTGGCTTGAAGCATTTAAGTGGTGTCACCTGGACCCAGTGTTTCTCCACATTCTCCTGGGTCCACGTGGCACCAGGAAGGGGCTGGCTCCCTTGTGTCCACACGAGCGTGGGCTCCTATCCTTCTGTGACGGGCCCCAAACAGCTGGCCACGTCGGACCTCACGTCCTCCAAGCTCCAAGCTCTGACCCAGAATCTTAGCGGTGTGTTGTTGCATCTGATTGGCTCCTGTTGGGTCACATGTGCCCATGACTATACAAATCACAACTGTCAGCGGGGTGCCTGGCTGGCTCAGTCAGTAGAACATGTGACTCTCCTTCTTTCTTTCCTCTTCTTCCTTCCCTTCCCTCCCCTCCCCTCCCCTCCCCTCCCTTCCTTCTTTTATGTTTATTTATTTATTTTTGAGAGAGAGAGAAAGAGAGCCAAGTGGGTGAGAGGCAGAGAGAGGAGGACAGAGGATCCTGTGCTGACAGCAGAGAGCCCGACGTGGGGCTCGAACTCACGAACCTCGAGATCATGACCTGAGCAGGAGTCAGATGCTTAACCGACTGAGACACCTGGGCGCCCCAGAACGTGTGACTCTTGATCTCAGGGTTATGAGTTCGAGCCCCACGTCGAGCACAGGGATAACTTAAAAATAAAATCTTAAAAAAAAAAATCACAATTGTCAGCGATTGTGATTGAATTGTGTCCCCAAAGAGATGTCGAAGCCCTAACCCTTAGTAACTGTGAATGTGACCTTATATGGAAATAGAGTCTTTGCAGATGTATTTAGTCAAGACGAGGTCTCGAGGGTGGCCTGATGACTGGTGTCCTCATAGAAAGGAAAGTTTGGGCACAGGGACCGGAGGGCACACAGGGAGAAGGTGGAGATGGGGGAGATCCCTCCACAAGCCCAAGAAGGCCCAGGGTTGATGGCAAACCACCGGCGGCCAGGAGAGAGGACGGAGCAGACGCCCCTCGCAGCCTCGCAGGACCCAACCCCGCCACCCTGCCCTCAGACACCCGGCCTCCAGACCGGGAGACGGTAGGTGCCGCGGGGTAAGCCACAGGCTCCGTGGCCTCTGTCTTGGCGGGCTCAGGAGACCAATACCCGGGGCAGCGCGGGACCCACCACACTCTCCCGGCACTGTCCTCCGCTCCGTGCCCACCCCCGTGACCACCCCGGGCTGCCCTTCCTTCTCCCCTCTGCGCGCTGCCCTGCTCCTTCAAGCGGCCCATGAGGGACGCTCACCACGTGCTGATTGTCCACCCGGAATCCCCGGGGGCCAGGGGGCAGCTAGGACAAGTGCCTTGGAGGCCCGAGTCTCGGGAAGCCGGCCTGAGCCGTCCCGGCCTCAAGCCTCCCTCGTTTGGGGTGCTCAGCTCGAAACCTTAGCACTCGCTCCTCGCGGCACTGCCTGGACCGTCGCCTCCTCTCATCGTGGCCGCAGCCAGGCCTGGGAGCGGAGGGCCTCCGTCTCGCTCGGGCACCGTAGGCGCACCAACTGCCAACGGGGGTCTAGATTTGGGAGGAGAAAGCTGAGAGCTCCTCTGTGGCCTGTGTGTCAGGAGAGGGACCCGTTTACCCACGACGTCTTTCCTCTCCACATCCCGCCATTGTTCACGTTTGTATACGGCCCGACGTGCCTCGGCGCGGTTCCCGAGAACCCGGCCTAATTTACGACGTTAGGAGGCACAACCGCTCCTGCTTTGCCGAGAGGTTTAAAGCGAGGAGTTATTAGCGGGAGCGCCGGCTGCTCATCAGCCAGAGGGAAGCGCGGGCACCGCTCCGGGGC
This sequence comes from Herpailurus yagouaroundi, assembly GCF_014898765.1. NCBI lineage: Eukaryota > Metazoa > Chordata > Mammalia > Carnivora > Felidae > Herpailurus > Herpailurus yagouaroundi. The sequence goes on along the minus strand of NW_024412447.1, from coordinate 3,493,385 downwards.
TGGTGCTGTGTGTGACAGCTCGCCCGCCAGCCCCCTGCCTGCTGCCGGCCACAGGCCCCTGCCACGGGTCTTCTCAGGCTGAGGGACAGGGGCTCCGTTCTTGCTCAGCCCGTAGGACTCTGGCCACACGCGTGGCTGGCGAGTCCCTCTGTGCAAGTCCCAGGGCTCTCCCCCGACTCCGGCTGCCAGGACTAAGAGACGAAAAGCTTACGCTAATGGTGGGGAGGGGGAGGGCCCTCCCTCTCCAAAGAGCCTTGGAACAGGATAAGAACTCGGTCAACCAAACATCAAATCGGCATTTTATTTGCCCAAAAAGGACACCGAGCTTACCATTGAGGCAAGGCTGGCTTTTTTCCTCCAGGCAGAATGGGTGGCTAGATAGGGCTGCGTGGGAACAGCGGTGGACTCAGGAAGAGCGTAAGTGATGACAGACACCTGCACAAGCAGCTAACATTGCTCCCCTCGAGTGCCCCCTTCTGTGGGCTTCCCCAGCCTGCTGCTGTCGGCACTGACCCCGGCCCAGGGGGCGTTGGCGGACATGACGTGAGCAGGAAGTTGAAGCGTGCTTGTGTGACTGAGCATACACTCTTGACCTTGGCCTTCTACCCTGACAGAAGAAGAGCGCCCCCTAAGTCGCTTCTGTCCTGTAACCTGGACCCCAAGTGAATAAAGGGAATCCCAGAGGAGGACAGGGAGAGGCCAGACAGACTCGCGGCTTGAGGAAGCTGGGACCCCCCGACTGAGCCCAGCACAGGCCAATAAATGCAGGTCATCTTTCTCTGCCACTAGATTTTTGTGGCTGCTTGTCAGGCAGCAACAGCCGACCGGTACAGGGGGCAAAGGCCCCGGGAAGGAGTTGAGAGGCGAAACTGTCTTCTGCAGGGGCCCTGCCCCCGTATCAGAGACCACAGCCCACGCGCGGGTTGTTCCAACACCGAACTCTTCTTGCCTCCCTCATTATGATGTGCGGGATAATGAGGTCATTAAACAGCTTTTAGAACTTTCACGTTAGCCGAGTGATGGGATCGTAACCAACACTTTGGCGAGATTTCAAAACCGAAGGAGAGTTGAGGGGTGGGCTCGTCTGTAATAAAATGAAACGACTCAAAGGTTTTAGTTTTCAATTACGAAAAGGTTCTAGTGCCAAAGGCTCAGCTATGCAATCTAGTCCTCAGCTATTTTCACTAATATCTCTTCTGTACCTGACACCCAGATACTCAGTCAGTCAGTGGCCATCAGGGAGCTCTTATCATGGGCAGGGCTGTGTGTGCAGTCGGGGGGTGGGGGGAGGAACAGAAGTGAAAATCCTCCCCACTCTTCGGGAACTTACAACTTAGAATAAACCTGAGCTGCCAAAGAGATCAATTATTCATTTCAAATGCTAAAAGAGCTTTCACAATGGGCTCTTTAGGCACCTTCTTTTTCTAAACCATCGTAATGATTTGTGTTTATTTTAAATAACTTACCAAACATAAAAAGGCACAAAGAAAATACAGATTGCCAGTAATCCTAACACTCAAATAACTGTTAACGTTTTGATGAATAACTTCCCAGGCATTTTTTTCAAGGCATGAACACAGTAATTTTGTACACGCATTTCCTTTTTTTTTTTTTAAGTATTGTATTGTTCTTTTCACTTAACAAGGCATGGCCATCTTTGCGTATCAGTGACCATCGATCTGTAGCATAATTTTAATGGCTGCAAAGTAATCCTTTGCACAGATATGCCACGATTCGCTTCATCAATTTTCCATCAATTTAGAGTGTTTTCTGATTTTCTGGTTATAAAGAGCAATGTAGTTAACACCCTCCTACCTTTGGGTATGTGCAATGGTCCCCTTATGACGTTAAGACAAGTTGTGATGCCTAGAATTCTTAGGCCAAATGTAAGCTTTTTTGTAACAAGCACTGGATATATTTGGGTCCCCTGACTTGCAAGGGCTCAATTGCAAATGCCTTCTCTCAACAAAGTTAGTCATCATGATTAGATGATTATGTCACAATCCAAACATGTCATGGGTCTGAGTCTCTCTCTTGAGGTCCAAGGCTGTTCTTTTCAAGTTTATAAGTTGGTTCCGAAAGCCTGATGCCCTCGTGACTCCGTCAAAAACTTTGAGGGTTGTTCCTTTCAACTAACGTTTGTTAGTCCTTCTCTTCCCTGTGGTAAGGTCCGGCCCGAGGTAGGGACGGCCATGCACGCGCATCCATGGAGGGACTGTCGTGCACGCGCACCTGCGGGAGGGACCCAGGTGCTACTCATCTCTGCTGACTTCGGCTCTAACTTGCTCTGCACACTTTATGCTTCCCCTCCCAGCCCATTGACCCACGATAACGCTTGTTTTCAGCAAACCAGTGCTGATCTCCCATCGCCACACACCTCTTTTTGAGCTGGGAAATTGTGGGTGTTGAAAACACGCAGCCTGTAGACTCACACGTCCCCAATGGTCCGCGATGGTTAAGGCTGCTGGGTTCACCCACCTTCGCTCCCGCCTTGTTTCTGTGGGTACATGGGCGTCAGCTCTCCTGTTTCCCACCCCTTTCCACCCTTCTCTTGTCTTTAAGAGGCACGTCTAAAGCATAAGGCCCACAGAGGTTCAAAATAAAGAGGATGGACGAAAAGGCCTATCAGTAATACACCACCCAAAAGACACTGTACTCGGGTAAACAGTAGGCAGAAAGAGTTCAAGCCAAAACGCGTGGGAAAGCATGAAGCCAGTCTCTGTGCGACAGCACGGGCTCTGTTCAGTGAGAAGGGACGGCCATCCCAGATGTGGAGTATCTAACAAGACAGCCCCATACGGAGGAAGCCAAGAATGGACAGAGCTGCAGGGGAAATGGATAAATCCACCTTTACAATTATTCCAATTATTGGAAGTAATCAGACAGCAAATGAGCAAGGCTATGGGAAATCTGCACGGAGCTGAGCATTGGCCTAATGGGCCCGAATTCAGCCTGAGGGCTGTAGACCAGCCTGGCGCCCACGGGTGGTGAGCGGAGTAGGGGCCGTTGGGTGGCCCCTACCGTCTGACGGGATGGCTTTCAGACAGCCCATGTCGTCCGATGGCATCGCTGTCAACTCAGAAGCTAACACGGAAAGACAAATTAAAAAATGCACACTGGGGGGGGGGGGGCGCCTGGGTGGCTCAGTTGGTTAAGCATCCAACTCTTGGGTTTGGCTCAGGTCATGAGCTCAAAGTATGTGGGTTTGAGCCCCACGTGGGGCTCTGCACTGATGGTGTGGAGCCTGCTTGGGATTCTTCGTCTCTCCCCGCCCCCCCCCCGCCCCTCCCCTGCTCAAGTTCTTTGTCTCTCTCTCAAAATAAATAAACTAAAAAAAATGCACACTGGTTGGGAATTTAATAACGTATGTGGCTGGATAACTTGGGGGTTAGAAAAGAATTCTGGATGGAAGAATAAAAAGAGCCAAAAAGTTGATTATCTTCGGGGGAAAAAAAACCCAAACTAAGGATTGTAGACAAGTTTCTGGAGACACTGATCAAGGCCCAGATAAATCATGTTTTATATGAAGAATTATAATTATGGATGAAGTGGAGATTTAAAAAATAGAAGAATACTATTAACAGACACCGTTGATTTTCGTTCTTCCAGCAACTGTATTTAAAAAATTTTTTTTTCAGCGTTTATTTATTTTTGAGCCAGAGAGAGACAGAGCATGAACGGGGGAGGGTCAGAGAGAGGGAGACACAGAATCCGAAACAGGCTCCAGGCTCTGAGCCGTCAGCCCAGAGCCCGACGCGGGGCTCGAACTCACGGACCGCGAGATCGTGACCTGAGCCGAAGTCTGACGCTTAACCGACTGAGCCCCCCAGGCGCCCCCCAGCAACTGTGTTTTAAAATCTCCTTAACCTTTATTTATTTTTCAGAGAGAGAGAGTGAGAGAGAATGTGTGAGCAGGGGAGGAACAGAGTGACAGGGAGACACAGAATCCAAAGCAGGCTCTAGGCTCCGAGCTGTCAGCACAGAGCCCGACGCAGGGCTCGAACTCACGAACTGTGAGATCATGACCTGAGCCAAAGTTGGACGCTTAACCACCGACTGAGCCACCCAGGCGTCCCCGGTGTCTGTGTTTTATAAAGTCACCATGAACTCTGAGTTAGTGAATGCTGAACCGTGGCTCCCGGGCTGAAGTCGGGTTGTGTCACTGCCAGCCTCTCTGGTCACGACATTTTCATCAGCCGATCAATACATCACCTTGTTTTATGTGCATTTCTGTTTAAAGACACCTTATTGAATATATATTGTTGATTCATTAACATTGAACCCACAGCCAACAGCGCTATAACTCACGCCTGAATCAAGCTTAACTAAGTCGCGTATTTTCTCTGCAAACAGCCTCCTGGCACTTACGAATCCTAGAAAGCATGCTAGCACTGTGCTTTGGGGGCCTTTTAAATAGCAAAAAAGCACAAAAATGCAAAAACCATGGCACCAAATAGATGCAGAAAGGACACTTGTTTGCATAGCAAGAACCAAACTAGAGGCCAAGGGCTGCCTCCCTCGACCGTAGCTAAGAACGTGTGGATTGTGCGAATCCAATCTTTCACTGCTCCCCCCATGTCTGTGGATGACCCCCCAAACTCTGCAGGTGTTTACCTTGAGGTTACAAATAGGTTTTAGTGTGTACGCAAAGTCAGAAATTTGGAATCTGTAAATAAGGAGAATCAACTCTATGTGACAACACTTTTTTTTTTTAGAGCAGTTTTAGGTTCATAACGAAATTGAGAGGGAGGTACAGAGGTTTCCCTAGTGCCCCCCACCCCCAACACAGCGTCCCCACTGTCAACATCACTCACCAGGATGGCACATCTTTTACAGAGGATGGACCGCACAGACGCATCATCACCCAAAGTTCATGGTTCACCTTCAAGTTCGTCCTTGGTGTGGTACGGCCCGTGGGCTTGGACAAATGGATAGTGACGCTCATCCGTCATTATAACATGACACGGGATGTTCGGTGCCCTGAAAACCCTCTGTGCTCTGCGTATTTCTCTCTCCGCCCTCCCCCACCCAAGAAACCACTGATCTTTCTACTGTCTCCGTAGTGTTGCCTTTTCCAGAATGTCATATGGTTGGAATCACACAGTACGAAGCCTTTTCAGACTGCTTCTTTCACTTCAAAATATGCATTTGAGTTTCCTCTATCTCTTTTCGCGGCTTGACGGCTCATTTCTTTTCAGCACTGAATAATATCCTGCTGTCTGGATGGACCGCAGTGTATTTATCCGGCACCTACTGATGGGCATCTCGGTTGCTTCCAAGTTTGGCCGTGGTGAATGAAGCTGCCGTAAACATCTATGAGCAAGCTTTTGTGTGGACGGACCTTTCCCGTCGGTCTGGGTAAACTGCCAAGGAGCGGCACTGCTGGGTCCTACGGTAAGGGTGTGCATGGGTTTGTAAGAAACCACCACACCGTCTTCCACAGCGGCCGTCCCACCAGCCCCGAATTCGAGAGCGCCTGCTGTTCACATCTTGACAGCGATTGGCGGTCAGCGTTCAGGGTTTTGGTCATTGCCATGGACGTGCAACAGAACCTCTGTTGCTTTAACGTGCGTTTCTCTGATGACGCTTAATTTGGCCAAGGTCCACTTTCGTCGGGGCAAAGCACAGAGCTGAGATGATGTGGAGAATTTTACGGAGTTCCTGGACTCAGCCAGACTCCAAGCTGAATGAGGGGGAAAACTGGTGTTTTAGTCACTGCTGACTTTCTAGTACTGAGAACGGGGCTCGTCGGATGATAGAAGCCTTATCTGCTGAGTGAATCCTGTTCGTTAAGCAAGACATTAGCACGGATTTGTTCAGGAGTCAGCAAATGTGGCCTTGGTCTGTCATTATAAATAAAGTTTTATTGGGATACAGACACACCCGTTTATTTCCCTGTTGTCTAAGGCTGCTTTTGCACTAAATGGCGGAGTTAAATAGTTACAAATAAGACTGCCTGGCTCCCAAACCTGAAGGCTATTTATTCTCTGGCCTTTTGCAGAAGTTTACCTGGCCTCGGATTATCTGCCAGGCATCCCTCGGAGAAGGGATGGGGCGCCTTATTTCGATTCCTCAACACTTCCTTTTACTTTGTCATTGGTTTAGTCACACGTTGTACCGAGGCCTCAGATTTTATGGACGGCCAGGGAGCCAACATGTCTTTGCTGGTGTTCAGGCTGGTGGGGTGGAAAGATATGTAAATGTCTTTTATATTTTATTTTATTAATTTTTTTTCATGTTTATTCATTTTTTGACAGAGACAGCATGCAAGGGGTGGCGGGAGGAGGAGAGAGACAGGGAGACACAGACCTCGATGCGGGCTCCAGGCTCTGAGCTGTCGGCACAGAGCCCGATGCGAGGCTCAAACCCACGAACCGTGAGATCATGACCTGAGTTGAAGTCGGACGTATACCCGACTGAGCTACGCAAGTGCCCCAAGATATGCAAATATCTTAAAGGTCCACGATCCTCACATGTAACTCCGAAATCTGGAAGTTCTGCAAATGGAAAGAGTTTTGAAACTCTTTTGGTTGCAAAACCTGACCTGAACTGATGAGACACTACTTATAATCATTATTTTCCCCGCTTGGTCTGAATATTCATGTGTTTTCCTACAGAAATATTAATGGGTTTGATTACAGGGTGCTGTCCCCCTGGAGCCTTCGGGATTTTTAACGTAATACAGAGCACGTGCATGCGTTATCTTTCGGAAGCGGCAAAGTTCTGAATTCCCAAACACATCTGGCCCAAGGGTTTCAGATAAGGCACGTGGGCCTCTCATGGCAACATGACACGATGGAGTTCTAAGTCAGTTGTAATCAGTGCTCGGCTTTGAGCTGGAGGCCAGGTGCGCGCAGTTGGGGTTTTGGGGCCTTGAGGAACTTGGTGGGTACCTGGCAGCTGAACCCCGGCCGTGAGCGCACCTGAGGCACTCAGGGCAGTTGGGGCGAGACAAGAGGAAAGATGGGGCACTTGTGCCAGAAGAACTTTCTGACTGTTCCTGGGACTCATCCACCTCCAGGCGAAGTCGTGATGTTTGTGTTGCCCCGGTGTGCTGTCCATGCTCCCTCTCCCGGACACCTAGTGGTCTTGAGCTGGAGAAGCCCTGCCCCCCCCATCACACTTCGGAACGGGTTCCGCCAGGACTGTGTGCCCCTGAAGTGATAGGGGGCCCCCCTCCCTGGCTCCTGACGTCACTAGTGCAGGAGTCGGTGCGGGCAGCGCGGCTGGGGCTGAGCCTGAGCTGCAGGTGGTCGCGGAGAGTGAGCGCCCAGCACTCGTCCTCAGCCCTTCCCCCACCACTGAGAAGCAGGGCCTCGTCGAACGTTCGGGGCCGAGATGCTGGCTGGCAGGATGAACGGCAGGGCTGGAGTGTGTCGGAGAAGGGGGATGACAGGAGAGCAAGACGGAAGCAGAAAACCAATGAGGTTGTCCGCTATCCTTCGGTACTGGTTTTCTCTTCTTGTCCACGCCCGTCTTTGCATCTTCCCCCCCCTTCTCACTTGGGATCAAATTATGCTTTCAAAAGCTAGTCATTTTTTAGGGACTGATTGAATGACTTCATTGACTTGAAAAGAACTTTCTGCCAACTGGCTTTAATTGCTTTTTTCCCTTTAAATCAAAGGTGCTTATATTCAGTCCTGGATCTCCTCCAAATTAAGTGATTATACGTTGTTGCCTCGATCCTCGCCTCTAATTTCCTCCAAGTAAATGGACTATTCACATCCCTGCCTAAAAGTAATGACCCATTCACAGAGGGAGCACCTGCCAGTGTGCGTGATTGCCTTCCCGGGGAGAGGTGAATTTGCACAGGTAGGAAACTCCCTCAGAACTCTGAGAAAAAGGACCAAACTAGAAAGGCAGAAAAAGGTCAGGGGAACGGTTGGGCACCAGGATGACAAATTGAGAAGCACGGTGGCCGTGATCAAGTTGCTTCTCCCCTTGGAGTCGATTCATTAAAACGCGGGGAGAGACAGCGCTCATCCTGCGAGCACATCCCTGCAGGAGTTGTCAGGGGGACTCGGTGGCGTCGTTGAGGAGGACGGTCCAGGAGGAGGCACAGCTCCAGCACAGACACAAAGGCAGCCGTGAAAAGAGGTGTGATGGGGTATAACGGTGACGCCTCAGGCAGCCGACGCCGGGTCTCCGGCCCCACGTCTGTCTTCCCAGCCTCTGTGCCAGCAGCTCCTTGTGTGACACCAAACCCCTTGGAAAGTCAGTTTCTGGGGCACCCTACAAAGCACCGAATGCAAGTTGCTATCATGAAATATAATCTCATTAGAACAAATTGCCCAGGCGTGAAGGTGAATTAGCTAGAGACGCCGACTGGTGGGGAACTGCCTGATTTGGTGATTGCCATCTGCTCAATTATCAGGGTGATAATTATTTGAAATGACCTCTCAGCCCATCTCTAGGATAGCACAGGAATGAATATATTCCCCGACACATTAACTGGTTTTATTTATTTTTTTTCCTTCTCACTTTTGTGTCTTAGCTCAGTTTGAACGCAGGGAATTTAGGACAAACTGACACTAGATAGGGGCACGCGGGTGCTCGTGTGAAGTGGGGGGAGTTAGGAAATGTACCCCAACAGCATCCCCAGATGGGAGGCTTCTGCTATGGGAACAAAGGAGGGAAGAATCCAAGAAGGTATCACAGCTGAGAGAAGAAAGAGGAAAGGAAGTTCCTGCCTCGTGAAAGTCACTCTCTACTCAGCCTGTCACCTCCTGCAAACATCGCCTTCCTTGGTGGCCTCTGTGGACATTCTTGGTGGCTCAGTCTGCAACGTGGGTGCCTTCGCTAACCTTTCCGGTGTCTCTCTCCTCCAGTGTTTCCAAGAAGATGCCACCACGTGAGGGGTCAGGAAAACATTGCTGAAAAGCACACACGGTCCCCTCAAGGCCTCCAGTGTAGAGGAGGAGACAGAGGAAGCCTTCGTATACCATGAATAAGTCATGGACTTACAGATTCTGAATGGCCACAAAGGAGGAAAGGCAGTGGAAGAGAGAAGCAGATGGAAACTGAGCTTAGGGAGGGTTTCCCAAGCCAAGACCTGGAGGAGAAGGCATCTGCTTTGCAAAGGAAAGATTGTTTTGAACAGGACCTACAAAGGTCCTGAGGCAGATTGCCGCAGGGTTGTGTCCAGTAATTTTTTGGAATTTCTCAAATAATTTGCTAGAGAAAAAAAAAAAAAAAGAAAGAAAGAAAGAAAAGAAAAGAAAAAGAACAGACTGGGAGTGAGGAAATCTTCATGGAAGGAAGTTGTCAGCACCTCCCCAGAAACTCGAGGTGTGTGTCTTCAAAGGCCGACAATCCCACCTTTGGCTTTGGCTGCGGGTGAATTATTTTTCTTGTTCCCGTGTTGGCAAGAGAAAGAAGTAAATTAATAACCCCTAAAAGAGCGTGTCCGGGCCTTACGGTTTATGTTTAAAGATTTAACATCACCCATTTATAACATCTTCATTAATTTACGAGGTTACAATGCTGTAAGTTACCTAAAACTCTTGTAGAGGTGTCGTAGGATGGGAATAAATACGTAAGTAATTACAATGATGGTGTCTTCTGAGCCTGGGGTCGGAGAAAATAAACCATCAACGGTTTCGGGCTATTTGCTCGACTGACCGCAGACTGCTGCTTTGTTGTTAATAAGTTCAGTAATGGAGAGCTTTGGAAGCGTCAGGAATAAAACATAACATTTGGAGAAGAGTTTCATATAAATTAATGACATCATGCTCGAGGTGGCAAAGCGATCGATAAATACACAATAACAACACACAGAGTAGCCAGAGGCCAGTCTCATGCGGTGTTGGAAGCTGGGCTCCAGGGGCAGACCCGATCGCTGCCACGCCACTCGTGACTGTCTGACCTTCCGGAGTCACTCAAAATCTATGCCTCAGTTTCCTCATTGATGCAGGGGCAACTTCGCTGTCACTCACCTCACCATTTTTTTGGGGCCCTCATGTAGTGTAATCTGACCTGACACTTTGTCTGGGCTGTGAGCTGAGAATGGTTTATACATTTTCTTCTTCTAATTCTGTTTATTTATTTTTGAGCGAGAGCGGGGGAGGAGCAGAGAGAGGGGGAGACACGGGATCCGAAGCCGGCTGCAGGCTTTGAGCTGTCAGCACAGCTGCCACGAGCCGTGAGAGCGTGACCTGAGCTGAAGTCGGACGCTCAACCGACCGAGCCACCCACGCGCCCCTGTACATTTTTCAACGGTTGCGAAAACGAAACAAAACAAAAACCCAGAAGAATACTATTTTGTGACACGTGAAAACTATGTGAAATTCAAATTTCAACGTCCGTAAATAAGGTTTTGTTGGAACACAGCCGCGCCCGCCGGTTTAGGTACCACCTTGTGGCTGCTTTTGGCCACACGGCAGCGTGGGCAGTCAGATCGAGACCACACAGCCGGCAAAGCACAGGGTGTTTTCACCAAACCCAGCTGCCCAGGGGTGTGGAGGTGCTAACCGGCACCTTGCCGTCGGAAACGCAAGCTGGACTGCGACAGACAGAAACCTGGTTTTGTGCCAAAGATACAATACAGGTTACAATCATGCTGTGAACATTTAATTGTCAAGTAAATGAAAGGTAAGAATCACACCAGAAAAAAAATGAGTACACTTGAGGAAAAAAAAAAAAAATATATATATATATATACACATATATTCTCTCTCGGTCTCTAAGTATGGATTTCAATAGAAACACAAATACAAGTTCAGTAGGACATCTAGTTTTCAAGTTTTTTTTTGAGGAGGGGGGAGAGAGAGAGAGAGAGAGAGAGAGAGAGAGAGAGCTCACGTGGGAGAGTGACAGGAGACAGAGAAAATCCCAAGCAGGCTCCACACTCAGCACGGAGCCCGATGCAGTGATTGATCTCAAGACCATGGAGATCACGACCCGAGCCAAAATCAAGAGTCGGCCACTCAACCGACTGAGCCATCCAGGCGCCCCTCAACGGTTGATTTTTAAATGTGTATCAGGTTAATAAAACCGCCTTCTTTCCTGAACATCTGAAAATGAAACTCTTCATTGCCTCTGAGCCCGGCTTTCCTTCTAAGCAGCCCAGCTGGCTGTTTGTGCGGCATCATTTAGCAGTTGTGTGTTCCGTGGACGTCGAAGCTTTCTCTTGCAATTACCTTCCATGCTCACTGGGCTTCAGGTTCGGGCGGAGACAGCGGTCAGTTTTGGCATTTACGGCACCCGCGTTTGGGACTTGTCCGCGACGCGACCCTTTCCCCCAAGGATGGGTCTCCCGGCGTGTGTTCCTGTGACGCAGTCTGAACCCAGATGGGGCATCAACAGTTAGGGCAGGACGTTTCCCCGCCTTTCCCTGAAACATGTGCGGGAGGTAATTCGCGGCCTTCCTCTGAAAGTTCGAAGTTCTGTGCTTCCAGGTTTTCCAAAAATAGTCTCGTGGCCTCCGCCTGCCAGAATCCCAGGCGGCCGTCTTCAGGATGCAGAGCTCATCTCAGAGAAACAGGAGTCACGCCGCTCCTTGGAATGGGTGCTTCCGTAATGCGCATTCTGGCCAGGGTCTTGGCACACACGGGAAAATTGCTTTAGCATTTCAGAGCATTCCTAATCGACCAAAAATGCTTAACTGGCGCTCATAGTTGTGCAATTCTAGACGCCAGAGTTTCTGATACAGGGGAACCATTGCCCCACTTCCTACATAGCTCACAATTCAGAGGAAGAGCGAGGACAGAGACGGACTCTATTCTGAAGAGCAAATCACAGAGCTGTCACAGGACGAGGGCACGGAAATCTCCTGTCTCCAAGTTGGGCCGGGACAGGCAGATGTCTGGTGGTTCCATCAGCACTAGCCTCCTTGGAGAGAAGGCAGAGAATTTACACGGGGCTTGAGAAGACGGGGAGAGGAGGAGCCCTTTGGAGCAGGAGCGGGTTGGGGGTGCCTTTGCGAGAACCCTTGGGGTAACCTGACGCGAACCGTGTGGAGTGGGTACCAGGGTCCCTCCTGAGAAACGCAAGGCGACGGCGGTGTGGAGAGCCCCCTGGCGGCAGGGCAGAGAATGAGGGCTCCTCGGGAACAGGCTACACCCCGTCAGTGGCGATGGGAGCGAATGCACTTGCTGGTGGTGGTGAGCGGACGGTGACCCAATGTGGACTCAAGCACTGAGCCGCTCGAAAGTGACCCCCATCCTATGAAGACTGCCTGGTGGGCTTGGCGACTCAGCAGATGGGTGGACTGCAAAAAGCCTGGGGTTGTTGGAAGCAGTCAGATGGAGGAGGCCCTGCTTGGGTCGGGGAAGTGGAGTGAGATTTCCAGCAGGGAGTCCCTAAGGGGACCCCACAAACACCCTTCAGAGCATCTGCCGTATCCTGGACGCTCCGACCTAGATCACAACCATACCAGCCAAGCGACAGCTTCCTTCTCGTTCCTCCCCTTCCCCCGACGGAGCCTGACCCTGGGGGACCGATGGTGACAGCTGGTGAGTGCGGGGTCCTTCTTCTTCACACAGAGGTTGTTTCTGTTTTCGCTTTTGCTTTTTTTTGTTTTTCGTTTTTGTTTTTCGTTTTTTTCCTAAAGGCAGCCAGCCCAGCTGATGGAGGAAAGACGTTTCAGAGTTAATGAAATTAGAAAACTTTTACGCTTTATCTCTGAAAAACAAATGCTATTTGTTGATAGTTTCTGGAAGTGACCCAAACCGCTTTGTGATCTGCCTGAGATTTCACGAAGGGGTGAGAAGAAACGGAGTTCTAAGAGCCAGTAGCAGGAAAGAAGGAAGGTGCTTCTGTCTGCTCCTCTGAGGCCAGCTCCATGGATCAGAATCTTCTGTGGGCTTCTCCAGGAAGGAGAGAAAGGCATAAGCCAAATGAGGGATTCATTGTCCTAATTCAAGACAGCCCATCCCTTCCAGGCCGTATGTGGGGATTCACGGCTTATGGTGGCTCCTCAAACATCCACCCTAAGAGGCAAAACGTACAGGCACATACAGCCAACAGTGCCCCGAGTCCGAGGGGCTTATGAGAGGCGTCCTCAACCTTGGGTGAGGGCAGGGGTTTAGCACTGGGGCCGTATCTCTCAGGGGCACACGGGTGGGCTTCAGAGGTTCTCCAGACTCCATAGGACCGCGGGCAGAGACCGTACACGCTAATTTACATTTTTGTGGGGGGAAAACGTAGCCTTCATCATTTTCGCAAAAGGGTGTTGAAGTTTCTAGGTCCGAGATGGAGCTGCTCCTGCCTGGGATGCCACGTCCGCAAACCCAAACGCTGGGGAGCGCTCGCGTCCCTGTAAATGCTGCGCTTGCCCAGGCAAGCACTACCAAGGCAGCCAGTCCCCAGCCTCCATGGTCTCCAAGGAACTCCATGAGTTCCTTACTCATGGTTTCCTCGTTCTAAACAAGGGCGGATTTGCAACCCCTCCAGTCGGCTAAGGACACACGCACGCTCCTCATTCCCTCGACTGACCTGCAAAGAAATCCCCGGCCTTCCGGCCAATCAGGCCGTTTCCTCACTGTGCTTCCAACGCCCATAAAACTCGCTCTTGCCCGGAACCCCTGGGGAGGGGCCATGTTTGACAGTTTGTGGGGCACTGCACTCCCCCACCCCACGGATTGCTTTCCCTGGAATGAAGGATGTCACCCTCACTACACAACTGCTTCATTTTTGTCACTTGACAAGGGTCTCTGACCTAAAAACGGTAGCTCTTTTGGTGCCAGGAGCCATTTGAGCCAGAAGGGACAAGAGTCCCACCCCCGTGGCCAGGGGGAGCAGCTTGGGGTCTCCAGAAGCAGACACAGTGATGAAGTGTGGGGCAGGATGGTCTCGGCCGCCCCCAGCACCTGCAAAGGGAACCGGAGGAAGCAGGAACAGTCAGGTGGCCGCCGTACGAGCCCAGGGGCCCTGCAATGAGCAGCACCCTGTCCCCAGGCTGGGGTGGCCCCGGAGGCTGCCCTGGAGCTCCTTCAGCAGCCGTAGAGCCCCCAGGAAGCGATGGCCTCTGCAGGGGAGGCTCCCCAAGCTGGGGGTCCCGTGGGCACAGCCCAGTATCCCCCACGGGGATGTTGCCTGGCGTTCAGGATCATCGAAACCAAGCCCTCCAGAAAGATGGTCTCCCTTCCCGGATTTGCCTTCCTTGCTCAGAGCATTGGGCGGGCACCTGTCCCTGCCATCCGGATAGCTTAGGCTCATGGCCACAGGAGGCTCATCTCGCATGTGCTCTGGAACGCTACTTCAGAAGGCGCCCAGGCTTTTAAAGAGCGTCACGTTTGATGTTCAACTTGGTACCTTTCCCACGAGAGATGCACCATTCCAGTTTCCAGAGCGTCTCCACCACAACTTCTAAAGCACCAGAGAACAATCGGAAGAATCCAGAGAACGCCAAGCAAGGTGCCCAGAAGGGGCATCTGTGGCTCCTTCGAGCACCAACCTGCTCCGCCTGGCGTGTCCTCCCCAGGACGGAGCGCCCGCCTGCGCCGGCTCACGGCCTTGTGGGGAAGTCTCGCCCCCATCAGACTCAGCGTGGACTCCTCTGCTGGAGCACGTATCTCACGCTGCACTTGGCTAACCTCACTTCTGTATGTGTCCTCTTGGGGTGAGGGGACAAGGCCCTCCTGTCTCAGCACGAGAGGGGGGTGGGTGGGCCACTGCCCTGCATCGGCTGCCGGGAGGGACCCGCGGACCTTGGGGACAGACGCCCATTGCTGAGGCTGCTCCCGCTAAGCCTCTTGTCTGTGTGAGCAAAGCGTTCCATCCAACGGTGGACTGTGTTGTGTTTTCCTTGGCAACCCCGATGCCAAGGTGCAGTGGGCGAAAGAGCTTGGATGTCCACGCCTGGCGACCAGCAACGGGTGCCCCGTGCCCAGAAGTCTCGCCCCACAAAGTACTGGTGTGAGAACCCCCTGGAGGACAAACGGAAGGAGGAGGACATGCAAAAGAGCTAGAATATATCAGGTTGTACCTGAGTAAGCCGTACATCATGCATACCATCCGTGGCATTTCAAGAGTCCTAGCCCAGTCGTAGGAGACAAGGAACTGTTTCGTTTTCCCTATTAAGCAAGTTCCAGGGCCATAAATTTCATGCAACTGTCGCTGGTATGGAAATGAGGAACCATTGACCACCATGGCTGAGATGAACTCACAATTCTGAGATCTGATCCGACGTACCGCACGGAGAATCGTAATCCTTCACTCCATCCCCGCCTTGGTCATGAATTTAGATCAGGATGCCGGGTCTGGGAGGGGGAGATGTCCGGAGGCTCCAAAGGAAGCGAACTCTGTGGTTTTGATTCACCGTCACCAGAGCCTGTGGCTCCCACAGACATAATGACCAGCATGTGACCGGTGGGGGCGTGGGGGCAAATACTGATCCCTTGAGTAACCCGAGCGTTGGATGGAAAACTCATTTGTATATTAGTTATCATTCTTAGAAAGTCGCTCTTAGAAGTGAGACTATGTCGCTGCCTTGCTGTTGCAGAGAAGGAGAGAGACCACTCTTTCCGAGGCGGTGGGTCCGGGGCCACATGGCAGGCACCTCACTGAGGACTTCCGCATCCTTGACCGTATTACCAATACCTCTGATTTAGGGGAAACCAGCCCTGCTCACATCCAGCTTCCCGGCGCCCTCATTCTGGCTGAGCCCTGAGCCCTCTACGAATCTAGAGGTTGGAGAAGCGCAGGCTCTCCCGGGAAGCTAGGGAAGGCCCGCGTTTGATGTCGTTCCCTTTCAAGAACTTTAAAGGCACCCAGCTCTGCAGGTGTGGGAGACAGAGATGTCACTTGGCAATATTTTTTGTGGAAAAGATCTGTGAGTTCCAGTTAACCGCAGGCTTACTTGGAGCCAAAGCAGCAATGTTCCTGTAAACAGACAGATAGATCGGTTCCCAATCATAGGAACTGCCACCACCAGTAAAATGTCCGTTTTCCAGAACACATTTGGGCATTGGGTTCGATTTCTCCTTCGCAGGTCAAGAGAGACGCTGACGGGGGTGCCTGGGGGGCTTAGTTGGGTGGGTGCGTCTGACTTCATTTCTCAGGTCAGAATCTCATCGTTCGCGAGATCAAGCCCCAAGTCTGTCAGCACAGAGCCCGCTTCAGATTCTCTCTCTCTCTCTCCCTCTGCCCCTTCCCTGTTCGTGCTCTGTCTCTTTCAAAATAAATAAATATTGAAAAAAAAGAGACACCAGCCAGTTAAAGAGAATTGTGATGTCGGGAGGGGTGAGTCTGGAAAGCACGTCGCGAGAGAAGGGGACGGAAGGACTGGAGATACTTGTTGCTAAAGGCTGAGGCGCCTGCAGGCGGTGATTTGGTAGAGGAGGGTTCGCTCAACAGCTGCGAGGAGACGCTTAGGGTGCGCTCTCCTCTGCTCTAGACGCCAGCATGTAGCAAGAACCAAATGGATACGGTACCCACCGTCAGGGAGCCGGCATCTGGGGGGCAGGGCAGGTAAGGGGACACGTACTACAACAAACTAACCAGGATGGTGGGTCGGAGGGAGGTGGATAGGGCCTTGGGAGCGTGGGGTGAGGTTGCAATTTTAAGCCAAAGGGTCAGGGAAGACTCTAGAGATGATGTGACGTCGGAATGGCCCCCGAGAGGGGAGCCCGGGTGCCACGTGGCTGATGCAGGACCAGCACGCCAGGCAGAGGGACAGCTGGAGCAAAGGCCCCGAGGCACGAGCGGTGGGAGGGGGGATGGGGACTGGGTCGAGGAACTCCCTGTGGAACACTGAGCTACCTCCTAAGCTGGGACCTTGGAGGGTGCCGTCAGCGCTGAGGTCAGCGTGGAGGCCCGAAGGGCAGCCCAGACAGCAGAAAGGGGCTGGGGGCTGGGTCCAGGCCAGTGGCAAGGAAGCGTCCAATTCTGAAGGGGCCTTGCGGGCAGAGGGACGGCGGGTCCTGATCAGCCCTCACTCCCTGGGCCTGAGCATTGCAAGGATGGGGCCGTATTAGCCGAGCCAGGAGCACGGAGAGGGCCCGGGCCGGTGGCAGCGAGGAGGCCTGTTGGAATAGGAGGGAAGGGAGAGGGAATCTGAGTCTCAGGGGTGGGGGGGACTCGGCTGGGGCCCCACCAGCGTGGAGGTGGAACCGAGAGTCCCCAGCGCGGGTGAGGCGGCCACCCAGGCACAGAGCTTACTGGCAGAGGGACCAGAGCCTGTGCCTGCCCGACGTGACAGGGAGGGGAGGACGGCGGGAAGTGGCAGAGGGGTCCGGGAAGGAGCCTCTCCCCTCCCCCCACCGAGAGCCGAGAGCCAGCAGGGAAGCCCAGGGGGCTGGTGTCCTTGTCCTGGGAGCCACAGAAAGCGGCCGGACAAGAAGAGCGGGAGGCGGGGAGGGGACCGGTGATGTCACGTGTTGCTCCTGGGAGCACCGAGACACGGGCTGCGAACAGGGCACTGCTCAGGGCGCCTTTCTGGTGAGTCCACAGAGGCCGCAGTGAGCCGGGGAGACGGGAGAAGGGAGCCGGCCGTGGTTCCAGGAGCAGCATCAGGACCCGCGCGGGGCGGCGTCTGGAACAAAGAGCGTATGACCGCCAGGGTGGCCCACGGCGGACACTTATCAACAGGAGCCCCTGTACCGGACCGGGTCCGCCCGAAACCCACGCGCACATTCATCAGGAACATCGTGGCAAGGATGTCCGCAGCACGTGGAAGGTGGCGTGAGACGATCTGGAAGGCCACCTGCAGCTCTAAGGCTCTGTCGTTCACTCTGTCGTGGGCTCCGTGAAAGTCACCTGCGGTGGCCACACGGTCCGCGGGAGTGAGAACATCGCGACCCGGTGGCAGCATTAAGGCAGACAGACGCTCTCGCGGGAAGCCTCTGTTTCCGCCCCGCGTTCTTTTCTTTTTTACGCTTGTATCTATATTCCCAGCTCCTCTTCTTAAGCCGCTGAATGATCCAAGTCCCCAAAGAGGACGAGGATCCTTCGTCGGATCAATAAGCAAGACTGAAAGAAAATCGTCCAAAAGGAACTTGCACAGTAAGCAGGGCCTCCCGGCAGAGAGGGAACAAGTGTTCCCAAATTAAAGATGAGAACGAAAAGTCTCTCCAAGATGGCGCTGCATGGGGCGTTCACAGGCCGGGAGCGTTGTTTCCCCGAAAGGAAGGTTTCCAGGAGCCGCGGAGGCGCCGGCTGGGCAGGGAAGCAAAGTCACGCCGTCACTTTCAGTAAGAAGGCGGCTGGAGTTTTGAAAAAGGTGCGTGGTGCTCAGTGTGGCTTTTCACAAACGTTACTCTGTGTTTTGGCCCGAATGATTCACGTCTCTGGCATCACGACCCCATCGTGCCCTTTTATTTTCTGCGAGGGTCTGTCACAGTTGAAAATGATTACGTGCCTCCTGCCGATGTATCCTCCCTAAAATGTGAGTTCCACGAGGAACCTCAAAAACCGTCTCTGTCTTGTAGATGGCTTGGCATCTAATGGACGCTCACTGTGAATCTGTTTACTAAATTTGATTCTAGGTGGTCGAGGCGATGGCCCCAGCCTACTTCCCCAGGGTTGGGAGTAGGTGAAGCTCTGGGATGGGCCCTAATTAAAAGAGATGTTCGCTGTCAGACAGCAACCATTCCCAGCTCCCTTCTCTATTGTTTACCTTCCACTTTGAGAATGGAAAATGGCCAGATGGTGGCTTTCCAGTCTATCTTGGTTTTTCTTTTTTTGCCACAAGGGATTGTCACATGTCACAATCCTAAGGGGACGCACTGATGGGCTTCAACAAAAGCTCTTCCTCTGGTGTTTATAAGAGAGAACAATTACAGGAAATAACCTTTGGCCAGTGCCCCTATTGTTTCCTGCTTTTGAGGTCATGACGCCCGGAGCTGCAGCAGCCACCTTGTGACCATGAGGCAACAAGCATGAGATCAAAAACTCACATCTTAGAGATGAAGGAGAAGAATGCAGTGATCTTGGATCTTTGACGACTCTTTTAAGCTAAGGGCAGCCACCACATGTCTCCTTGCCAAGCGAGTAAGGCTCTGTTAGTTGAATTTTCTGTTACTTGCAGCTAAGCGCATTTTATGTGATATGACAGCTGGCACATGGATGGCATCTGTAAGGTCAACCCTGGGCTTTCTAGTCAGTTCCCAGGATGCTAATGAGTCAGGTTCTTGGTTGAGTCTTGAGTTCCCTATGTCTAGGACCACGTGGATGCCTGGCCATTGGTGACCGACTTCTACAGAATGATGGAGAGATCCTCTGCCTGCACCAATGGGTCTGCTGTAGGCATCTCTGAGGCTTTGTGTTGTCACTTTAAAATTTTTTTTAAATGTTTATTTTTGAGAGAGAGAGAGAGAGAGAGAGAGAGCGAGCACAAGATGGGGAGGGGCAGAGAGAGAGGGAGACACGGAATCGGAAGCAGCTCCAGGCTCTGAGCTGTCAGCACAGAGCCCGACGCGGGGCCTGAACCCACAAACTGCAAGCTCATGACCTGACCTGAGCTCATGACCTCACCTGGCGACTGAGCCACCCAGGTGCACCCGTGGTGTCACTTTATACAGGGTTAAGATTTCGGGTGGATCCCTGATGGAGGTTTGGACCTTCCTCCTCTGAGTGTTTCTTGCTTCAGATTACTGACAACAACTTAACCTGTAAATGCAGATATAAATTCAACTCCGCTCCTCCTGCATCAGAAACAGCAGAAATACACATGTGGATAAAGGACAGGCTCTGCCCTTGAGATGGGGTGGGCATGAGAGCACAGAGGAGGGAGAAGACAGAATCGTAAAATAATTGGGATATCAAGTTACTTATAATAAAAGCATACATAAGGAGTGGCGCTATCATCGAGTGGAATGTTGATGAGCTATCTTTAACGGCTATATTCTACTCGGCAACGAGAAAGAACAAAATCCTGCCATTTGCAACCACGTGGATGGAACTGGAGGATATTATGCTAAGTGAAATAAGTCAGTCTGAGAAAGATATCATACGTTTTCACTTATATGTGGAACTTGAGAAACTTAACGGAGGACGATGGGGGAGGGGAAGAGGAAAAAATAGAGAGGGAGGCAAACCATAAGAGACTCTTAAATACAGAGAACACACTGAGGGTGGATGGGGAGGAGAGGGGCAAATGGGTGATGGCCATTGAGGAGGGCACTTGTTGGGATGAACACTGGGTGTTGTATGTAAGCGACGAATGACGGGAATCTACCCCAAAACCAAGAGCACATGTTAGCTCACTTGACAATAAATTTTAAAAATGCGTTAAAAAACCCAACTCTATTCTATTTAATTCTTAGAATATTTTCGAAATAGGTGTTATTACATTTTTTGACTGAGGGCACTGGGGCACAGGAGTTTACTAACGTGTTTAGCCGTACACAGTGGGGAACCGGGTCACCAGAAATTGGCCTCAAACCTGCATTCCAGGCAATTCCAATTTCCCCCGTACTTTCCAGCCATTGGAGGTAACGGATGAAGCCAGTGCACACGTAGTGGGTTGGGTGTGCGTGGTCTGTGACACCCGTGGAGGGGCTGTTTCCGAGGTGATGGCTTACTCCCCCCCGGTTCTCTGGGGGAGGGGGGGCTCACTCCTGGAACCAGCTGCCATGCGATGAGGGAGCCCAACTAGCCCCTGCCCAGGGACCACAGCGAGGTCACAGGTGGGGATCCCGGCCACCAGCCCAGCGTGGGTCCCGGTGGCCAGCTGGCACCAGATGCCGACGCAGGAGTGAAACTGACTTTGTGTGTGGGCTGTCCACGTGGTAGCCATCAGCCACGTGAGGCCATTTAAAGGTAAACTAATTGAAATTACATGAAGTTTAAAATTCAGTTCCTTGGCTGCACCGGCCCTGTTTCAAAAATGCTCAAAGGCCGCATGATACTGTGTCACCCCAGCTTTCGAGTTTGCCCAGCGGAGGCCTCAGACCTGGAGGAGGAGACGTAGGTGACAAGCCGCCCCCAGTGACCCGAGTCTGGATCCACAGAACCCGGGAGCATAAGAAGGTGGTCGCTTCCTGCCTCTAAGTCTTGGGTGGCCTGCTGGGACCCCGGGGAAGGGCATGCTGGGATTAGCACAGCTGGGTGTGCATGGGCAGTGCGTCTGGACCTGAAGCCCATCCCGGCCACCCTGCCTGTCAGTGTAGGAGCTGGAAGGGACCAGAGTCACGCGGCTCCCGTGTGGAACCTCCTGTTGTTGGGTGCAGGTTACCCGGAAGGTTTGCATCCTGGCCTTGTTTTGGCAGTGGCCTTGGAGCCTCGCCGTGAATCATGAGAGGCTGGGTCGCCTAAGAGGCGGCATCCCGTGGACAAATTGCCTCGCTTCACCTCCATTTTATTCCCTTTTTGCCGTCCACCAAGGTTACCGGTGATTCCTTTTATCGTGACTTTTGGAAAGTGATAATAATAATAAAAAAATATATATATATATATAAATTTCACCTTGGGTGTAATAAAAATCACATATATTTTATAAACAGGAAAGCAGCGGCTATGACCAAGGTGTTCCTTGGGGAATAAGAATGAATGTGTTTGAACGCTTTTTTCTCTACCTGGCTGTCAGAAAATCTGTCATTTGGAGTAAAAATCAGTAACAAGAGTAAAAAAAGCTGTTGGTTTGGAGTAACATTTAAGGTGTAGGAGACGAAGTTCAGATCTATTAAAACCATGTCTTCGGTAGCGATTTTTCTCTGTAAGATCCCTCCCAGATGTAAGGTGCGGAGGCGTGGAAGGGGGTGTCTCTGGACAGTGGCCTGCAGGCCTCGCTCCCTCTGGTGTGGGCCCCACGCTCTTGCAACACAGAGCCGCGGGCTCTCACTGGCCTAACGGTCACTGTCGCGCTGAACTCTGTCCACCCAACCCCGGAGCCCCTCGCCAAGGTCTTATGCCTCGACTTATCTCCATGCAAACGTGCGTGCAGCGTTTACAAACTCCGGGTTACGCTACGTGGGTATGTGATGCTGTGATCTGTCTCTCTCGCTTGAAAATATATGCTACTTCCCATGCAGTGTTCTTCGAATTCAAAAGAACTTTCTAACCTGAGTTGAGGAAAACAGGATGAATAATCAATGCTTTTTATGCTTATTTGCCGGTTGAAAACTTTAAAGATACGGTCTCTTGGGTCGCAGGATACAAATATATTACCTGAAAAGATGTTATTAACGGGAGGACTTAAATAGGTTCAGCAAGAAAAGGAACTGACGATACGCATCTCTAAAGGATGCTGTCTGTGGGGCCGGGCCAATTCCAAAACAACTCTTTTGGATGCGAACCGGGAGTACTGAATTTCGTCAATGGAAGCAAGAGGGTGGTCTGTTCGTAGTAAATGTTCTCTCTGGGATCTCTTTGTAAACATTTAGGGAATTTTGGCTGGCTCCCGGGGGGGTTAAGGCCCTAGCATTTCGGGGTGAGGGTGAAGGTCCTCCCTGGTAGTGGTTGCTATGGACTCTGGGTCTCCTCCAAACTCCTGTGCTGAAGTCCTGGAAGTGATGGTTTCAGCAGGGGCCAGGAAGGTGGAGCCGTCCTGAGGGATGAGTGCCGAGTGGAGGAACTCGAAGGAGATGGCTTGTCTCCGTTTCTGCCCCGGGAGGGCGCAGCGGGAAGGCATCTATGTGCAAACCAAGCAGAGGACCCTCACCAAGAACCCGCGTATGCAGGCACCCCGATCGGACTCTCAGCCTCCAGAGCAGCGACAAATAAATGTTTGTTGTTCAGGCGTCCAGGGTAGGGTAGTCCTGTTAGGGCAGGCGTAAGGTGCGCTGTGTGCTGTTGCCGTCGGGGCGCCTCCCAGACCACCCCCAGGCCCAGCGATTCACCGGAAGGGCTCATGAACGAGAGAAGATGCTACACTCACAGGGAGGGTTTATTGCAGCAGAAGGATACTGGCTAAAATCGGCAGACAGCACCCGTTTCTCCCAGCAACGACCTGTGACCGTACGTGCGGAGTGCCGCCCACCGGGGACGTTCACTCACACCTCGGTGTCTACAGTGCTCGCTGGGGTCCGTTTCGTAGGCGTGGCTGACCACCCACATGGCTGAACTTAGTCTCCGGGCCCTCCGGAGGCCAAGCTGATACCGTGTGGCCCAGGGACGCCACCATAAATCACGTCGGCAGTGTTGACTGTGTGGCCTGGCCCGGGGCCCCAGGTAGACAAAGACACTTGTGTCAGGCAGGATATCCTAAGAGCTTTAGCAGTCAAGGGCAAACCTTTCATGTGCAGCCTTTGGACAACCCAGAGCTGCTGCTTAATCCTTTACAGGCACAGGCCCCCTCTCACGAGTGGCCACCTTATCCACGCGCACTGTGGTTTAGGCTTCTCCAGTGCTGTCCCTGCCCTTGACTTGGAGTTTGTCCGGGGCCCGAGATGACAGATGATGAGTGAGCTGTCAGGGATTCCCTCCCGCCCAGCTCTCGCCCTTGAGTCTAATTAAGAAACTAAGAAAGGACTTAAATTTTTTTTTTTTTTTTTTTTTTTTTTTTATGGCAGGTGGTGAGGTTCTTCCTGATGTGTCAGTAACCAAAGAATGGTTGGATAAAAAAGGAATGCCAGCTACACAGAGCCGGGAAAGCTCGGACTGTGGTCAAAACATGAGGGGGCTATTCAGAATCTCACGGGCCCAGGCAGAGAGCTGGTAGTGTTTAGACTTCCTGGGGCCTCGGGCGGTTTAACGAACACAAATGTAGGCTAGTGGTTCGAGGGAAAGCGTAGTGGATGTGAAGGAATCGTGATGTGTTTTTTTGGGGGGTGGGCGGGGGGAGTAGGGCTCTCTTTTTATCAGGATGTTATTGTTTATACGTTAGTGTTCCAGTGGTTCACATCATTACTATGATCTCCCCATGAAAGGCACTTTTAAGTATTTTCCGTAGATGACTTTTTTTTTGCTTGAAAAAATCCTCAAGGTGAACAGAGAATCCACAGACACACACAGACACAGACACACACACACACACACACACAACCCTCCCCATGCCGCACACATGGGTTAAGGAATCAAGCACTCAATACCAGACTTTTGCCGCAAAGCATTCAGTGGACAACACGCAC
Organism: Herpailurus yagouaroundi; assembly: GCF_014898765.1. Lineage (NCBI taxonomy): Eukaryota > Metazoa > Chordata > Mammalia > Carnivora > Felidae > Herpailurus > Herpailurus yagouaroundi. The sequence continues at coordinate 3,469,437 of NW_024412447.1, read as the reverse complement.
GTCCTCGTTAAAGACGATGGAAATGCAAATGACAGGCTTACTTATCACTGGCAACACTTAGAGACACGGACTGTAGCAAAGGCTGGTGAGGACGTGAATCGGGAGGAATATTCATGAACCCGCCAGAGACCGCGGCAATCGATGCGATGACCTTGCAGGCCATCTGCCGATACCCAGGGCTGGAGGGGCGCCCACACCCGCCTGAGAGCCACTCCAGCACCCGGGGCGGAGCCTGGAGGAAATCCGGCCCACGTTTGCAGGGACTTGTTTGGGAACATGCAGCACAGCAGCGTCACGAAGGCAAAACCACGGGAAGAACACAAGGGTCTGTCACCAGGAGACTGGGCCACACGACGGTGCCCGTGGGTATGGCCCCTGCGTCCAGTCGCAGGGTCCCGTGACGGAGCCCAATCAGCACTCATGCGGCGGGACTGGAAGTGCGGGGTGTCAGCAGCCTCCAAGAGCTGTCCCCGACGTCGGCTGCTGGAGGGTGGTGGCTACTGAGCTCACGGGCCTGTCCTGTGTCTCTCGGAGCCCCCGCAGGGTGGAGCCCCGTGCTCCGAGCCTGAGCCAGGCTTTCCTTTCCCTTGTTTGGCTGGAGTGGTCCCAACAGGCAGGGGTGCGGACTGTTACTTTAAGAGCTGTCATTTATCACTACTATTTTCAGTTCCCTCCAAATAAACGACCTGGCCCCCAACCCCCGTCTGAGGGTCGGCCTTTGGGGAAGGGCAGCCCAAGACGCGGCTGGCAACAAGCTGTCTCTGGGAACGTTCCAGAAATCCTCTGCAGATGTCCTGCCGGCTCCACTGCGAGCCAGAAGCACTAATCGCCTCTGCTGACTCCCTGTGCCCTCTTCTCTGTAGCTGCCCCCCCTCAAACCTCGGGCAGGAGAGGGAGGCTCTGGCCCCCGACCATGCCCTGTGTTGTTTCTGGACGGGAGCACCAGCTCGGAACTTGCTAACCACACTCCCCAGAGAGGTTTATGTCCATAAAATTCCTCCGGGAAATCTCCGCAGCTCTCAGTGCAAAAATCTCTCTTCTGCTCTCAGACGTTCAGATACCCGAGAACAGACTGACTTGTGTCCAGACAAAAGCACGCGGTGCTATCCGAATGTTTTCGTAAAGGACCCTGCTGCTCACTGTGTCCCCTTGTCCTCATATTCTGGACGCTGGCTACCCCGCAGACTGGGGAGGAGTGTTCCTGCTGGAGTGACTGATTTTCAAACGGAACATGGACGGAAGCACCTGAAGATTGTGTCCTCTCGGTAGTAAGGACAAGTCTGATAAATGATTAAGGATGAAATAAAAGAAAAACGACTCAGTGATCCTAATTTTATTTACAGTAACAACTCATCAAGTCCACGTCATCCTAGCTTGAAACTAGTCATTTTAATGAAACGCAGGACGAAGACTGGAGAGGGCTCTGGGCCCCCAAAGCTGAGTTAGTGAGGCTGAAAGCCGGGGTGGCCCAGGTCTTTCATGTGGCCTCAATCTCTGCTGGAACAAGAAGGGTTATGCAACGGGCTGACCACATAATTGTTTTTGGCCCCAACTGGGAAAATTCTGAAATGAAAAATCAATGCTAAAATGGAGAGAATGTGAAAAATACTTATTTTTTGGCTGACAAATTCGTTTCATTATCTTGGTGGACCTACAGTGCTTTTCAAAAACTGTTTTCAAAACATATATATATTTTTAAAAACCTCCAAAATCTATGTGCATTAAAGGAAAAACAATTTAAAATTCTTTCTATTTAAGAACATATCTATACCATAACATACTTAAGATGCTGTTCATCTGAACACTGGATGATCACGTGGGAAGGATAATGATCCCTGACAGCTCTTCTCTGGACATATTTGTTTTTACCCACATCTTCTTCTACTATAACATCACTGATGTTCTTCTGAAAAACAAAGTTTTTTAACGTGTTCTAGTTTATTTTGCATCAAATTGCCTGCAGACTCCTTCAAAGTGGTTTTTTTTATGGTCCATGAATTTGAAATCCTCGATACCTTCCATCAGTTTTTTTTTTTCCGTTTTTCACATTATTTAAAATTTTTATTATTTATTTTTGAGAGCACACAAGTGGAGGAGGGGCAGACAGAGAGGGGGGACAGAGAATCCGAAGCAGGCTCTGTGCTGACAGCATTGAGCCTGACGTGGGGCTCAGACTCACAAACGGTGGGATCATGACCTGAGCCCGGGTCGGATGCTCAACCGACTGAGCCACCCAGGCGCCCCTCATAATATATTAGATTGCAAGAAGGCTTCCAGAAGGCTTCCCCGTGCAGGTGCTGAGGTACCTGTAAGCTCAGGACTATTCCAGTGAACAGAGACTATTGTCAACCCTAGTAATTTTGTGTTAAAATGTGTTAACATTTCAGTCCAAATTTTTACAGGTCCTTTTTGCTTCCATCCGGAATACCTTCTGCTGACAAATATTTTTATGAATCAAAATTCGTGAACTACGTTTACTCTATTTATGATTCTTTTGGGTGTCTCGCCGACCAAGGATGCTGGGAAGTTGTATGTACTAAGTATCAATGTATCCAGTAAAAAAATGGAAGCTTCCTCAAAAGAGTCTTCCTGTAAGTCTCAGTACTCCCAGACACACTTTTAGAATTTTAAAATTAAATCTTGTCGTGGGTTGAACTCATATCGTGTAACGTGTTTACCTCCATGCTTGCTTCTGCGGGAACACATTCAATACCTTCCTGATTGCAGACTTTATTTTCAATAATTGCATTTTGCGAACATCTTCAAGTGCTGAAGATCTTTTGGAACTCTGTGATTACTTTAATTAAATATTTCCAACTGATTTTTTTTTTAAGTGCACGCAAAATTTGGAGGATTCATGTGTTTTTTAAGAAGTCCCTTACCACTGTAGGATACTTCAACAGTTTTCTCTAAAGCTTCAGACATTTCTGAAATGCAACCAGGGGAAAGCAGGAGAGAAAGTGCCAAGTTTTAAAAAAGTTTGTCACTGGTTTCATTTCAGGATTTTTGTAGTCAGGTTCCTCTATGCCTAAGTAGAATATCGTAAACTGTGACAGGCAGGGTTTCTGTTTCTATGGGCAGAATATTGCTGCATATTTGGAAGTAACTGTGTGTGTACCTTATATGGGCATGTTTTTGTCCCGCAGATCTTAAAATTTAGTGCAAATGCTGGTTTTTTAAAAAAAACAATTTTTTAACGTTTATTCACTTTTTTGAGACAGAGAGCGACAGAGCATGAATGGGGGAAGGTCAGAGACAGACAGAATCTGAAACAGGCTCCAGGCTCTGAGCTGCCAGCACAGAGCCCGACGCGGGGCTCGAACTCACGGACCGAGAGATCATGACCTGAGCCGAAGTCGGATGCCCAACTGACTGAGCCACCCAGGCGCCCCGTGAATACTGTTTTTATCTCAGTGTTGTTCTCCATCAAATGTGTACTGTATGACTACCGGCCCCCACTTTTTAACTCTAACGCTGAACTTTTTAACTGAAGTTTCAAAGGCATTCATAATAATTTTAGACTTTTTACCTTCAACAATACGATGCATTTTCAAAGGCTTTATTTTGATCATAGGAATGGGATGCGAGAAAAAAATCAAACTCTACTTGGAATGAACTGATTTTCTATTATGAAGATTTCAGGGTGCCTGGGCGGCTCAGCTGGTTGGAGTTTCGGCTCTTGATTTCGGCTCAGGTCACGATCTCACAGTTCAGAAGTTCAGGCCCCGTGTCGGGCTCTGTGCGGGCAGTGCGGAGCCTGCTTGGGACTCCCTCTCTCCTATTCTCTCTGCCCCTCCCCAAGTTGCACGTGTGCATTCTCTCTCTCAAAATAAATAAATAAACATTAAAAAACGGAAAGAAACATCTCACGACTCTGATACAAAAGTGGCATCACGTGGCTGCTTGTGAAATTCGTCCGCTAATGAAGTGAGTGCAATGGCATCTACTCCTTCACTTCTGTGCAAAAGTGATGAAACTCAGGAGTAAAGATGAGCGACGCCAATTTAAAAGAGCGATCGTTTGATCCAAGGAGAAAGCCATGCTTGGAAGATTACTATGTGAACATCACACCTGCACACGCGGTCACGTGGTCGTCTTTGAGCAAAGTTCAACGGCAGTGAACTTTTGCAGTGGATGCTAAGCTTCTCTGCCTTTTTCCCATTTGCACACGGGGCGGCGGGGGGCGGGGCTATCACAAAAGCCAGTTGTTAGTTTGTGCTAAATACGCACTTCGCCTTTTTATCTTCAGTTTATTACTGTTTTAAGAGTTTGCTGCTAAATAACAAAAGCATCACTGAACCACGCGCTACACAACTATTTGCTGACTTACTCCGTGCAATCAACGTCCGAGCTGATGCAGCAGGAGTATACGGGTTATTCTAACACACCCGCTGGCCGGGCTGCCTGGGCTGCATTTCCCACGCGAGTTTCACACGCTTCTCTGCCTTTCTCACTGGCCTCGCCAAATGGGCGCCCAGCAGTTAAAACCTTCTGCAGCCAAACCACAGCCAGCCAGGCTGAGTTCTTTCTCCTGCCCCCACGCTGGACAGAGTTAGCCGTGTCTGGCCTCTCCTGTCTGAGTTTCCCCCCTTTCATCAGCAAGCCTGCTTTGTTTCACCAGCGAGACCCTCACTAGGAAGAGAGGCGACTCTTTGTGCTGGAAATACGTGAGAAGCAAGGGACGGGTCATCACCACGGGCGCTGCACGCCTGTCTGGCGCTCGGCCGGACCGCCGGTGGCCCGGGTTTTGCGCACATAGAGCGTGCCCTCCGCACGCGGCCATCGCAGCAGGTGTTGCTCCAGGTGGGGAATCCGAGGTGAACGCCAACCTGGGACACAGGATGTAAACGGGTACTGTTTGTGGCACATCGGGAAGTGTGGCCACCCTCGTGATGACAGATGAAGAGACAGACAGACGGATGACAGAGATGAAGGCAGGGTAGCTGGCAGGTCGATACACAAGTGACAGATGGCACGAAGACAGGACAGATGACAGGTAAACGCACGACAGACAGACAGGTTTGCTAACGGTCAATGACGTCTACAGCCAACTGTGCGCGAGTTGGTCGCTGATATTTGGCAAACTTTGCTCTTTTGTGATATGGGTGGTTCCACTGTGCGCTGAGGAATTCCTAGTCTATGCTAGGAATTTATCACTAAATTCCGTCCTTTTTGGTTTCCTTATTCTGTAACTGAAGAGAAGACACACTTCCTGCTCATAACATGAAGGTATGACATCGAATCGGACAATGTTTATGAGCGTGCACTGAAAAACGTGAACTAAAATCATTCCCTTTTCCTAAGAAAAGGATGTAAGAGCTCGGTCACTCCAGACTGTATCCACAACTCTGCCAGTTCCGTGAGGGGAGAAAAAGAAGGGATTTCTCATGCTGGCGAGATGGGAGACGTGGGGTAGAGATGGCTGGTTTTCCACATTCTTAGGTGTGTTTCCTCTTCTTCCAACTAAAAGAGATCACTTACTGTGCTTGATTTTTTTTTTTTTAATGTTTTATTTATTTTTGAGACAGCGAGAGACAGAGCATGAGCCGGGGCGGGGCAGAGAGAGAGGGAGACACACAATCCGAAGCAGGCTCCCAGCTCCAAGCCGTCAGCACAGAGCCCGATGTGGGGCTCGAACTCACAAACCGTGAGACCACGACCTGAGCTGAAGTCAGACGCTCAACCGACTGAGCCACCCAGGCGCCCCTGTGCTTGATTTTTTAATTGAAATATTTATCCAAGTATTATGGACATGTGGTTAAAAAGTCAAATACCGTAGTATCACAAGGCTTACCCTCAAAACCAGTCCTCCTTACGCCCAAGTCCCGCTTCGCACAGATAACCACCCGTAATGTTACTATGGCAAGAGACACTAACATAAATTTTACCATCATAACCACATTTCAGTGCAGGGTTCTGTGGCATTAAGCACGTTCACACTGTCTGTCCGTCACCACCATCCGTCTCCAGAACCCTTTAGTGTTTCCACACTGAGACCCTGTCCCGATCACATGCTACCCCACCCCCCTCAGCCCCTGGTTCCACCACCAACCTTCTGTCCGTGAATCAATGTCTCCTGGAACTCACAGAAGCACAATCGTGCAGGATTCACCTTTTGTGCCTGGCTTATTTCACTTAGCATGTTTTCAAGGTTCATTCATGTGGTGGTAGCAGGTGTCAGAATTTCACCGCTTTTGAAGGCTGAGTAATCTTCCATTTATGTATACATATATGTTTAAATGGAACATACTATTTATAAAACAGCATATATAAAACACATATACCACATTCAGTTCATCCATTCCTCTGTCCCCGGGCACCTGGGGTGTTTCTACGTTTTCTACTGGGAACAGTGCTGCTGAGAACATGTAGGCTCCAGAGCAAGTGGTACATTTAAAACATAAGTTTAGGGGGGCCTGGGTGGCTCGGTCGGTGAAGTGTTCAATTCTTGATTTCGGCTCAGGTCCTGATTTCATGGTTTGTGGGATCAAGCCCCATGCCAGGATCTGCGGTGATCACGGAGCCTGCTTGAGATTCTCTCTCTCTCTCTCTCTCTCTCTCTCTCTCTCTCTCTCATTCTCTCTCTCCACCCCCTCTTTCTCTCCTTCTCCCTCTCTCTCTCTCCCCAACCCTCTCTCTCAAAAAAAAATGTTTTAAACATTAAAAAAAAACACAGACATTTACATTACAGACCACCCAGCTACTGACGGACGAGAGAACTATTCTTTAAGTCTTGACCAAATCCGATGCTGAGAGATCGCGGCACTGCTCCTTCGGTGTCCTCTGCACGTGGGGAAAATTCTCTACTGTGAGCAAAGCCACGTGGTGGAAAAGTAATTGCTGTCGAGAGGTTGGTAACACCAGGAATGTGACTCTAAGTGGAAACTCACGGCAGCCTCGAATGACGGCGCGGGGCGTGTCGGTCCTCGAGTTCTCTCTTGGGTGTTAGGATGTCTGGGGATACAGAATCCAAGCGATGCTGGAAGGCTCCGCCCGGCCCCCCACCTGTCAGAAGGGGAGGCCCGCCTGTAGGAGTGAGGGGCTCGGGGAGACGTGATTCAGTACACCTGTCAGCACACCTGGTGAGGAGCCGCCCGTGGTCACAGATCGGAGCAACCAGAGACGACGCGTGAGGTTGTGGCGGGATCTGGAAACTCTGGGGCCCCGGAAACTGCTCACTCCACTCCGATCCCTCCACCAGGGATCTTACAAGTGCCATCCCGTAAGTAGTGCTTTGGTGACTGTAATCATTTTGCATTTCTTAGCAACGCAAGTGAGAGGCCCGGCAGATTCTAATCCTTTCCCTTCGGGACGCTAGTTTTGGGGGAGACACAAAGTATGCAGGACAGTGGCCTCATCTCCAAGCACAGTCTTATTAGATCTGTAGGCCACTCCAGCTTCGGACACGGGATAAAGGGATGTCACCACCCTCTGGGCTCCAGTAGCACTCAGGGCGACACCGTGACCCATTTCTCAAGATAAAGCTAAGTGGGCAGTGGTGACACCGTTCTGCCTTTCCAGAAAGAAATCCCTGTGGCTGATGAGCCAGAGACAGTGGACTTGTAAAGGCCAGACAAGCTCTAATGCTCCCAAGACCAAGGGTGTCTTGGGCTGGATGTGTATTGTCCAAGAGGACAAGGACAGAGACTCTCTGGGAAAGTAGAGAGAGGGCGGACTCGGGGCGGAGGGACGGCCCAGGTGTTTTCCAGAACACTGCGGAACTTGGGTTACCTGCTCCAGGGAGCCATGGCCGCTGCTGGTGGAGCAGGGAGGTGATGCTCTAGGGTGCCTTCTGGCGAGCCCGGAGCTTCCTAGTCTGGGCACTTCTCAACACCATTTTCACCGTGCATCTTCCACCATGTCTCCATCTTCCCCCCAAGGAGGCATCTGTGGGTACAGAGGCGTCCCCACCCAGGGCACTGGGTCAGGGAGCGCCCTGGCCTCACTCCTGCCGGGCTCCAGTAGGAGGCGCTGCCTCTCCCTATGTGCGTTTTCTGGCTGGCGTCCACTGAGCAGTGGTCCTTGTCCAGATCCCAGGATTCGGTGGGCATCCGCAGGTGATTCCCAGCTAGGATAATCACAGCCTGGCCAGTGCCCTTCTCAGCGGGGACGCTCCTTGTTGGGGTTGGTGCTGAGACCCCATCTCATGCCCGATGCCAACAGTTGTCTCGCTTTGGTATCGTTTGCTTCAGGAACTCCTCCAAAACCAAGTTATCTGAACCACAGATTTCCCAAACGGACTTTTTCTAACATATGAGGTTGCTCGACTGGTGAGACATTTGCTTATCAAACAACTGTATTCACCAAAACTCCTTCTAGATCCTTGCCTTACTGTGCCCACCAAACCTAAACTATTACGTCGAGAACTTTGCACAATCCCAGAGATGAGGGGGCCAAAGGCGAGGTGGGGGCAAAGCGCAAGCTGGCAACCTCCCCCCCCCCCCACGCCGCCCCTGCCAGGTGGGGTATGTGTGACATTCCTCAGATACTCGCAGCTGTCCGAGGACAAAGCAAGGGAAAAACCAATGGCTAACTGTCAGAGATCAGTCACCCAGAACATGAGCTTCCGTCAGTTTACAAAGGTCTTAGTACATCACAAGAAAAAGGCAATCTTACCAAGAGCCGAACCTCCAGAAACCCACAGACTCAATTTCCTGGAGCCCCCACATCATCCTCCCCTCCACAGTGATGTAGGGGACAAAGGTAAGACGAAAATAAAATAAAATAAAATTTCTTTATAACCTGCAGCCCACTGACAAACATTTGAGATAGTCAGAGTATAACATTCCTCCAATTAACTCCCGACTGTCTTGTCTCAATGTTAATGCTTTACTAGAGGGAAAACAACCTTAGCCCGATAATAACAAGGCCTCCAGTATCTTGTAGTAAACAGACACATTTGTAGTATCTCTGTAGCATATGAAAGTCCTTTTGCAAACCTCCCTTCTTCCTTACCTCCCCCAGCTCCCAGGTCACTCCTCACAACCCCAGCACAGCTCTTTTTGCCCAGGGGTCCTGACCCTGTGCTCTGATGACATCAAAGTCCTTCTGCACCAAAGACGTCTCAAGAATTCTTTCCTGGCGGTCAGCTCCAGACCCGCCCCCACCACCCCCAAACCCCATCACCGGTACGGTCTCCCTGTCCAAAGCCCCACCCTAAACCAGTGAAGATGCGTCGTGGGCTGAATGGTGGCCCCCAAACAAACGTCCACAGCCTCATCCCTACAATCTGTGAATGTGGCCTTATTTGGACGAAGGGTGTTTGCAGCAGATGGAAAGAGGGGTCTCGAGATGAGGAGATTCTGCCGGGTTATGTCGACGGTGCCTGACTTCGGTGACAAGTGCCCTCACAAGGAACACGGGGGCGGCAGAGGAAGAAGCACTGTGGCCACGGAAGCAGACACTGGAGTGCCAGCAGCCACGAGCAGCCGGGGGACAAAGACCGGATTGTCCCCTAGAGCCTTGGAGGGGAGTGTGGTCCTACCAGCACTTAGTTTTGCACCTCCGGCCTCCGGAGCCGTGGCAGAAGCAATCTCCATTTTCCTTTAAAGCCACCCGGTGTGTGGCGGTTTACTACAGCAGCCACAGGAAACGGATACAAGCCTCTCGCCGCGGAGACCCCACCCACGTGGGCCCGGACCCCGTGTCTGAAGCGCGCCTACTGCCGACGAAGGGTCGACGTACCTCAGTTCCGGGGGTCCGACGCGCGGCTCTGCTGGCTCGGCAGTTAGGCGCGGGCCTCTGGGGGGCCGACGGCCGATCACTCTCTTCCCTCGTCCTGCACGCTGTGTCTCGGGGCTCCCGAGGCTCTACAAAGAGGACCAGCGATACTGGTGTAAAGACACGCGTGAAAGAGAGAGAAAGGCACATGGAGGGGGCGTCGCTTCACGCGACGATTCTCGCTTTGGAATATGTTGCATCTGTCCCGGGGCATCTCGATCCAGAACACCGGTAAAGTGATTCATTTGTTGTACCGGTCACACATTTACTGGGTTTGTGTGTTCATTTATATGACATTTTACCAGGGACCTTGGGAAACTAGGGTTAGAACAGAAAAATAGTTAATGGCGTGCAAAGTGGAGAATGCTTAAATAAAGTAGATTGAGTGGGAAGAAAACACACATCTAAAAGGTGCATTATGGATGCTCAATGGGCTATATTGTATGAGTACTGATGCTTCGCCCAGGACGGGGCCACTTCCTGCTAACAGCGGTCACTGCGCACAACAGGAGAATTACAGCATGGTTGAAAATACCCAGAAAGGGAAGGAATCGCAAATTTAGTACCACTCAACGTGGCTGCTTAAAGACATGCCATTGTGTCGGTGTCGATACAGATCAGCGTGGCACCCACATGCCCAGATCGTCCGTAACAGTCTTGCTTTCAAATCATCGTCCTTCGGTCAGATCCTGTGTTGTCATGTGAGCACTGGGTTACAGGGAGAAGCCCAGACAACCCTGGGAATGATCTGTTCGTCTATTCAAGAAATATCTGAGCGACACCAAGTGGAAAGTCACAGATCTCGGACTCTGGTACTACATGACCTGTGACCTCGGGCCAGTCGCTTCGGCTCTCCCTGAATCTGTTTCCTCCTCGGTAAAGGAAGGTTGGTAACTGGTACGGAATAAATGAGATCACTCATGTGTAGGGATGACTTTGTGGAGAATTCACCCGGTTCCTCCTCTTCTCTGTTTGTCCCTGAACGTTGTCACTTATAGCCTGAGGACTCTACCCACCCACCCCCGCCCCTTGTGGCCCTTGGCCCAGGGGGATAGGAACATCAAATCAAATCATCGGATTTTAGGTTTTAAAGAATTAAAGCCTGGAGAGAAGGCGGCGAAATTTGGTGTAAGTACCGTGGAGTCAGCATCTCCAAACTGGTGTCACAACAGGGGAAATATATTTCTGAATCTGGGGTGAGAAGCCAGTTGGAAAGAGGCTTCTGCACCCCACGTCCTCCACCGGGTGGACAAGAAGGGTAGAATCTTCTGGAAAGTTCTGGATCTGAGCATAGAGGGGATGCTTGCCTTCCTTCCAACCTGGGAGGGGTCCTCTTCACCACTGAGGTGTGGGGACAGCAGAACAGAGGCTAAGCAGGTGGCTGGACACAATGGTCTGAGGCAGCCTCACTGTGCTTTCTGTGGCCCCTGAGTAGGAGGGGCAGCAGCGAGGTTTCCTTTGCAGTAGGCTGTGTGGAGAAGGCAGCAGAGGTCTGTGAGCTCAGAGACCCGGTGGGAATACGGGGCTCCCAGGGACTTCCGAGCACCCTTTGGAGCCATCTGGAACCCTCTGGAACCTTCTGGAAGCTTGTAATGCCCAGGAAGAGGCAGAGTCTGTCTCCTCTCTTGCATCTGGGTGGGCTCTGACAGAAGAAGGGACAGCTTCCACCATGCATGCTGGAACACTCGATCTTCAGAGCCATGCAGGGAAGTCTGATTGTCCTGAGGTCACCATGTGGTGAGGAGGCCACATGGAGAGGCCATGAGACTGTGTGGAGTGGGCCCTGCCCCATCCTGCTGTTCCCGGCCCACATGCCGTGTGGGAATGAGAGACCTGTGGCCAGAAACGCCCAGCCAGACCCCTCGTGACTTTGTGACCCACGAGAACTGCAAAAAATAAGAAATAGATGTTTTCGTTTTAAGCCTTTGAGTTTTTGGGTGACTTGTTAACGTCGCAATCGAAACCTAAAACCAAGGCTGAAACCACCGAGGACGCCCAACACTGTGAGTAAACCTCTCACTGGAGGGAATGGAAGTTGAAGAAAAGCTCACTTTAAATAAACTTGTATTTTATTGTTTGCATGGTGGTTTCGAGCCCTGGAAGTTTATACCCACGCTGCCTGCGTCCCTCGGCAGCTAGCAGGGTCCCGAGGGCCCCCCAGTGCTGTGTGCACAAGGCTGGGTGTGATCCAGGCTCGAGGGCCTCACGCTCACCTGCCTGGAGCTCTGCTGAAGAGGTAGGGGGAGCGCAGCCCTGGTGGTCCTTCCGGAATTTATTGGAAGAGGAGCGTAGAGAGTCCAGCCCATGAGTGGTCTGAGGGCAGCGTGACGTCCCAGCACCCCAGGGTCCTCTAGAGCCCATCTCCGGCTTGGGGCCCAGCCCATAAGGGAATCCAAATCAGTAGCCCCTCAACGGGAGTCCAGCTCGACCCAGCCCTGAGCATGGTGTGGGATGGGGGCTGGGGAGGGGACTCCACGGCCCATCCCAGGCGGGTCTCACAACTTTGCCTTGTATCCTCACTCCTGCTCCCACCACCCCTACCTTGACAAGCGTGAGCTCATTCTTCCCGGGAGCTGGATAAGGAGGAGGGCACGACCTCACAGCTTACCAAAGCCTCCCAGAGCACGCAGATTTGAGTTTCAGTATTGCCTTTACAAGATACTCCCCTGTCCTGCAAAACGAAAATATGGCCGCGTGTAACAAAAGGAATATGGTCACTGAAGACAGGAAAAGGGGAGTTCGAACCCCATCTACGGTGGCCAGCCTCCAAGCAGGCCCCTGATGGATACTGTCCTGGTATTCACAGCTTGTGTTGTGCTGGGCTGGTCCGCATGACCTGTAGGACACAGCAGAGGTGACGGCTTGTTTCTTTCTACATTGGGGTATTGAAGACACTGCCCATCTGATGAGGAGCTGAGGCCTCCTGCCAATAGCCTATCCTCCAACCCAATCGAGCCTTCAGATAACGTCAGCCCTGGCTGACAACATGGCTGCAGTTTCCCGGGAAACCCCAAGCCAGGACCACCCAGCCAAGCCATTCCTGAATTCCTGATCCTTAGAAACCATGGGGGATCATCAGTGTTGCTGCTTATATCTTCTAGGGTGTGGGATAATTTGTTACACAGCAAACGTAACTACTACACCATCTCTCCCGGTTATTGTTGGGTAACCTTGAGCACGTGGCTTCCCGTTTTTCATCCATAAAATGGAGACATCAGTGCCCCACCCATATCCCCTTGGCCCTACCGGGGGGTCCCCACAGCTGGGTCTTACACTCACTAGCAGCTCCCCGTGTCCCCTGCCCAAGTCCATTCTTGTGCCACAGGCATGTCCCTGGCCCACGCATATTAACGCCCTGGGAGAGGCCCTCCGCCAGCGCAGACAGGGTGGTGGGTGGGCACCCCAGCTCCCTAGCTCCTGGCGGGAGGGCACTTCCGGATGCCGTGCACAGCTTTTCGGAGGGCCTCAGGGGACAGTCGTCACATTCACACACCGGCTATCCGTCCTCCTCGTCTGTCTCGCTGGCCCACTCCCTGGCTGTGCTCCCTGGGGTCGCTCTCAGATGAAATACTTGTTCCCAGATCCTTGTCTCAGGCTTTGCTTTGTGGACAACCCAAACTCAGGCGTCCTGATCAACTGAGGTGTCGTGGGTGATGGGTAGTTCTCTTCCTTTCAAGGAGCCTGGCCTGGAGCGCTTGGGGGCAATGGTGTGCCGCCCCTGGGACACCTTGTTCAGAGCGCTGCAGTCATGGTGCGGCTTAGTCGTGGGTGACTTCCTGTGTATCGAGTCCCTTCCTCTCCCTCCTTTCTCCTTTCCTTTCCTTTCCTCCCTCCCTCCCTTCCTCCCCCATCCCTCCATCTCCGCTTCCTTCCTTCCTTCCTTCCTTCCTTCCTTCCTTCCTTCCTTCCTTCCTTCCTTCCCTCCCTCCCTCCCTCCTCCCTTCCTCCCTCCCTCACCACCTCCCCTTCCTTCCCTCCTTCCTAACTTCCTTCCTTCCTCCCTCTCTCCTTCCCTCCCTCCCTCCCCCCCTCCTCACCTCCCCCCCTCCCTCCCCCCCTCCCCCCCTCCCTCCCCCCTTCCTTCCTTCCTCTCTCCCATCCCCCTCCCTCCCTCCCTCCCTTCCTTTCTTCCTCTCAATTACATTACGTGCTTTTTATTTCTTTTACATGTAAGAAACAATACCTAAGCATAGAAGGCTCAAATTTGAACGACGAGTTGATGCATGAACAGAATGAACTCAAGGAACAGTTTCTAAAATACGTGTAATTAAATTCTTTCTTTCCTTGGTGGTCCCTCTTCTAAAGAAACAAACTGTACTGTAGTGAGTTTTTAAATTTGTTTTTAATGTTTATTTTATTTCTGAGAGAGAGACACACACAGAGTACAAGCAGGGGAGGGGCAGAGGGAGAGGAAGACACAGAATCCGAAGCAGGCTCCAGGCTTTGAGCCATCAGCACAGAGCCGGACGTGGGGCTCAAACCCACAAACCGCGAGATCATAACCTGACCTGAAGTCAGACGTTTAACCGACAGAGCCGCCCAGGCCCCCCGTGTACCCTAGTGATTTTAGGCAAGTCTTTGCAAACTCCATAAAGGAGGTTGTGCAAACATCTCGACACTCAGGGTACGAGTGGTGAGAATTATCTGGGACCAGGGTGGGGGGTGGGCGGGCAATGAGCAAACTAAACAACCCGAAAGGCAGCTCAAGGCGTCTCCTTCATACTGAATGGGCTGAGCCAAGCTTCGGGGGTTCTCGTTATTTGTAGCTCTGGCCTATGAAGTGACTGAACACCCAACTGGCGGGTTCCGGAGCGACTTCCGTGGGGAAACGCAGAGCTACTTTCCGGCCGGCCCCCACTCACACTTGGGTCGGTCGGTCAGGCCGGAACGTGACTTTGTGCCGTCTGTGTCTGGCTGGTGCGTCTTGGCCAGTATACGCTGAGGACGCGGGAGCTGAGCCCAGGACGGACAGCACCACGACCCCGGGCTGAACGGCGCTCAGCTCTCCGTGCCTCGGCCGCGCAGCTCGCGGCAACCTGAGCTTGGGGACACCAGCCAGCACCTCCGCACCGGGCCCGAGGGCCACTGTGACGGCAAAACGCCCAACAGAAAGCACACAGAGCTGGAGCGCGTGTGCTCCACGGCCCGTGAAGGGGACACTTGTCGGCAGCGCGGGAGCGGCCGTGACAGGCAGAGCGGTGGCCTCGGCCAGCCTTGGCCAGCCTCGGCCCGAAGCATGAGGGGCGGGACGGTGGCCCCTCCGCAGGTCCGCGCCTGGAAGCGAAGGGGTGACCCCAGCGCGGGAGGATCTGACTGTTGGGACTCAGGCGTCTAAAGAGGCGGTTCAGTTAATGCGAGGCCATGGGGTGGGCCCCCGCCCAATCTGACCGGGGTCCCAGGAGGAGCCCGGGACGCACAGAGGGACCCCAGCGGCCCCTGGCCGCACAGGAAAGGCCGGGCGAGGCCCCGGTGGACCAACGGGGACCCCTGTGCTGGGGGGCCCACACGTGTTCCCAGGCGAGCACGGAGGCGCCGTGAGCACCGAGGGCGGTTTTCAATCAATCTCAGCGGGGACGCGGACCCGAGTGCCGGGTGCACGCACGGCAGGGGGTCAGCTGGACCGCCGCACAGGCCGGCACCCGGGGTCTCTGTGCAGCCACCATCGACTCTGACGGCGCCACAGCCCCCCGGAGACAACAGGCTGGGACCTTGGAGTCCCACATGAGTGGGTAAAACGGGGCCGTCGGGGAGAATTTCTCACCAAGAGCCCGGCTCAGCACTCTCTGGGGTCTGTGGTTCCCCAGCACAGTTACACTTGGTGTTCCCTCCACAAACGTCGTTCACTTTGTTTTAAGTGCTGAACATCGTTTAGGGGCCAGAGCCCGAGGCGGGGGACACCCCAAACCCGAGGGGCCTGCGGGCTTTTCCCGCGCACCGACACCATGTGGACGGGTGCCTGGCCATGGACCCTGGGCAGCCACAGCTGGGCACTGAGCACTGAGCACTGAGCACTGGGTACTGAGTGCTGACCACTGAGCACTGACTACTGAGTGCTGGGTACTGAGCGCTGACCACCAAGCGTGGGTACTGAGCATTGACCACCAAGCTCTGACCACCAAGCACTGACCACTGAGCACTGGGTACTGAGCGCTGACTGCTGAGCTCTGAGCACCGAGTGCTGACCACCGAGCGCTGGGTACTGAGCTCTGACCACCGAGCACTGACCACTGAGCGCTGGGTACTGAGCACTGACCGCCGAGCTCTGACCACCGAGAGCTGGGTACTGAGCACTGACTGCCAAGCTCTGACCACCGAGCACTGACCACTGAGCGCTGGGTATGGAGCACGGACCACCAAGCTCTGACCACTGAGTGCTGACCACTGAGTGCTGGGTACTGAGCACTGACCACTGAGCGCTGGGTACTGAGCACTGACCACCGAGCTCTGACCACTGAGCGCTGGGTACCGAGTGCTGACCACCGAGCACTGGGTACTGAGCACTGACCACCGAGCACTGACCACTGAGTGCTGGGTACTGAGCGCTGACCACCGAATGCTGGCCACTGAGCACTGGGTACTGGCTGCTGACCGCCGAGCTCTGACCACTGAGCACTGATCACTGAGCGCTGGGTACTGAGCGCTGACCACCAAGCGCTGGGTACTGAGCACTGACCACCAAGCACTGACCACTGAGTGCTGGGTACTGAACCACTGAGTGCTGACCACCGAGCGATGGGTATTGAGCACTGACCATCGAGCTCTGACCACCGAGCGCTGACCACTGAGCACTGGGTACTGAGCACTGACCACCAAGCGCTGGGTACTGAGCACTGACTACCGAGCGCTGGGTACTGAACACTGGTCACAGAGCGCTGACCACTGAACACTGGGTATTGAGCACTGACCACCGAGCTCTGACCACCAAGTGCTGACCACTGAGCGCTGGGTACTGAGCACTGACAGCCGAGCTCTGACCGAGTGCTGACCACCGAGCACTGGGTACTGAGCACTGACCACTGAGCGCTGA
>NW_024412447.1:3450359-3452590 GCF_014898765.1 Herpailurus yagouaroundi | reverse complement strand
GCTGACCACCGAGCACTGGGTACTGAGCACTGACCACTGAGTGCTGACCACTGAGCGCTGGGTACTGAGCGCTGACAACCAAGCTCTGACCACCGAGCACTGGGTACTGAGCACTGACCACCGAGCTCTGACCTCTGAGCACTGACCACTGAGCGCTGGGTACTGAGCTGTAACCACTGAGCACTGACCACCAAAAGCTGGGTACTGAGCACTGAGCACTGACCACTGAGCACTGACCACCGAGAGCTGGGTACTGAGCACTGACTGCCGAGCTCTGACCACTGAGCACTGACCATTGAGCGCTGGGTACTGAGCGCTGACCACCAAGCACTGGGTACTGAGCACTGACCACTGAGCTCTGACCACCGAGCACTGACCACTGAGCGCTGGGTATGGAACACTGACCACCGAGCACTGACCACCGAGTGCTGACCCCTGAGCACTGGGTACTGATTGCTGACTGCTGAGCTCTGACCACCGAGCACTGACCACTGAGCGCTGGGTACTGAGCACTGACTACCGAGCTCTGACCACCGAGCGCTGGGTACGGAGCAATGACCACCGAGAGCTGGGTACCAAGTGCCGACCACCGGGACAGCGCATCCCACGGCCACATGGATACACCTCTCGGCTCCTTCCCAGCAGTCATCAGGGATTTGCACGGACACATCTGCCCTTTTAGCCCGAAACCCCTCAGATCGCTGGCTGGGACTTAAAGGGTGACTGCAAGGGGTGAGCAGTACTTCTCATGATTCCCCCCAAATACTGACCCTGTGACACTGGCCCCCTCGGCACCTGCTGCAGCAGCAAGGCTACGGCCCAGGTGGAGGCCCTCCTTAGCAACAAGTGGCCGTCACGTGCCCAGCTGCGGCGAAGAGCCTCTCCCTTTACTCCCCAAGCACACACCTTACTCCGCGTTTTGACCAAACGGCGCCATGCTTCACGGACTCCTGCGCGTTTCAGAGAAGCTCTCAGCGCCTTAGCGAGGACCTTGTTTAATGAAATGTGTGGATGTACAATAATTATTTTTAAATCATGGAGACGACAAAACTCTGTATATCCTAAAATTAGATTTTTTTCCTTTTCAGAGTTGATCAATTAGCAATCTTCTAGATAGAAAATACATTTGCGTGGTTCCAAGTTCGGAAGATACAACACGATCTGTGAGGAAAATCTTCCTTCCGCCCCTGTGTCCTGCTACCTACTTCCTCCCTAAAGAGGAAACCGATCTTACGGGTCCTCGTGTACGGGTCCTCGTGTATCTGTATGTTTCCACACTCTTGTTACGTGCAGGTGGCTAAACAGGTGTGTGCGTGTGAGCACATCTGTGTGTGTGCACACATGTGCACACACACGTGCGCTTGGAGTCTAGCACATTCGCTGCTCCATTTCTTGTTTGCTCGACCACTCTCATTCCTAGGTTCTGAATTTGGGGATTCGCCTGCTTCCTAAAATCTGTTTGCACCCCGCACATCAATGCTCACGGTGTAGACACTCCTCGGAATAGGGAAAATCCGAGTCTCGCCACTTCCACGCTCCCAGCTGAGGTCCAGCAAAGCTACGCTCCACATTCTTGTCACTGTTACTACTTTTTTAGAGAGTGATTTTTGGTCACGTATTCGAATTAGCTGTTGTTTTATATGTTCAGTATTTTTTTTTAACCTGTATTTATTTTTGAGAGACAGAGAGGGACAGGGGAGGGAACAGGGGAGGGACAGAGAGAGAAAGAGACACGGAATCCGAAGCAGGCTCCAGGCTCCGAGCCGTCAGCACAGAGCCCGACGTGGGGCTTGAATCCATCAACTGCGAGATCGTGACCTGAGCTGAAGTTGGACACTCAAATGATTGAGCCACCTAGGTGCCCCTGTTCAATCATTTTTTATATATTAATGTCCCCCTTCCTTCCTTCCTTCCTTCCTTCCTTCCTTCCTTCCTTCCTTCCTTCCTTCCTCTCTTCTTTTTTTAAAGTTTAAATTGAAGTTAGTTAACATACACTGTAGTCTTGGCTTCAGGAGTAGAACTCAGTGATTTATTTCTCACATGACACCCGGTGCTCATCCTGAAAAGTACCCTCCTTGGTACCCATCTTTTCTTTTCTTTCCTTCCTTTCTCTCCCTTGCTCGCTCTTTCTTCCTCCCTCTCTCCCTCCCTCCCTCCTCCTTCCTTCTCACCCTCCCCCCTTTTTTCCTTCCTTCCTTCCTTCCTTCCTTCCTTCCTTCCTCCCTCCCTCC
>NW_024412447.1:3355520-3449959 GCF_014898765.1 Herpailurus yagouaroundi | reverse complement strand
CAAGACAGTCCCAACCAATAGAGAAGACAGCATGGTGACAGCAGACCTCAGCGATGGGGCGGGGCTGGGCTGGGCCTGAGGACATTGTTGCACCTGGGCTGGGGTGAGGTCGACCTTGGAGGTTTTAGTTACACGAGCCGGTAATGCTGTTTGGTGAGAAGCCATCCGGCCCCTGCACCAAAAGCTTCCCCAGTGACTCAGGAACGACCCTCTGTTCATCCGTGTGGCTGCCATTTGCTGGGTGTCCTTTCGTGACGGGCACGTGTCCTGGCCTGGGGATTTCCATCGTCAGATAGCGGAGATCTATCTTGTTCTTTGGAATGCGTCACGTTTCCCTAATTCTTCACGTTCCTTGTAGCTTGGCATTGGTGTCTGTGTATTTAAAGCAGCAGCCCTCTCCCAGGTTTAATGGACTGGCTTTGGGACAGACCTTCACATCAACGTGGCCCGACGTTCTGGGTCGTTCCTGGCCTCCCCACATGTCCAACCTTCCCGGCTCCCCTCCCCAGGAGCCCACAATCTCTTGTTCCTTCTGGTGTCCGACTATGCCAGCTCCATGCGGGGCAAGATAGAAACTGGCCCCTCGGGTATGCATTGAGCGAGCCCCCCCCGCCAACCCCGGCCAGTGGAGCGAGGAGGACCGTGGCCATCTCAACAACTCTCCTCCACCTGTCCTGTCACTCATGGAATGAATGACTCAGGCCACCAAGGCGGGTTGGACCATTGCAGAGTTTAAAATGGCTTTCGATCACACAATTTGAAATGGTTGTCTTTAGCCGTTTAATCTTTGGCCGTTGCTTCAGGCAGACACGGAATAGATCACTGTCCAAAGGAGAGACACATATGGAACCCCGAATTTTAAATATAAGCTAAATAGAATAGAAAAGAAAAAGGAGTCTTTACATTTGACTCAGGTTGAAGCCCAACAGCCCTTTACTAGGTCCGCGAGCTACGTTGTATAGAAAATGGCGCAATGAGCTTCCTTTGTATGTTAACCACTGGCATTACGAAAAGACGGTGCAACCCTGGAGTCAGCTGCCCGGACGTGCGTGCCGTCCGTGGGGAACACGGTCTGTATTCCGTCGGCCTCTGCCCTGCCATGTGCAACTTGTGACAAACCCCCGGCGGCCTGAAACTCTCTCTCTAATCTTTTCGCTTAAAAGTAAAACACGACACTGATTTAAAAACAATCATTTGAGGGGCACCTGGGTGGCTCGGTCAGTCAAGCGTCGGACTTCGGCTCAGGTCATGATCTCATGGCTCGTGGGTTCGGGCCCCACATAGGGCTCTGTGCTGACAGCTGGGAGCCTGGAGCCTGCTTCAGGTTCTGTGTCTCCCTCTCTCTCTGCCCCTCCCCCCACTCATGCTCTGTTTCTCTCTCTCTCCCTCTCTCCCTCTCAAAAATAAATAAACAAAAAAAAAACCACAGTCATTTGTTTTGAAAGTAAAGATTCAGGAATTTCAAACATCAAGCCAATTTATGTCCATTTTTAGGATGTAATGAATAGTTGAATTTCAATTTATATTTCCATACTCGTTTACTTTTAATTTTTTGCAAACAAATCAAGCCTTTGTACAGAGTTTATTGGAAAATACCCGTTTCTCTAGATTTCATGAAATAAATATGGTTGCAAAATAACTTGTGTTTAGGTAGACTTGTGAAATCACAGTGCCTAAAATGAAGTATTTCGTCTTACAATTCCTTCTTCGTCATGCACGGTGTGTGCAGAATTATCTGCTCATCTCGGCTGGGGCCGAGGACTGACTTTCCTGGGGACCCCAGCCCCTCACGCTTCTGGCTAGACTTAGTGGTGGAGACCAGATGAGGAAGCAGTGACAGCCGCTGTTCCCAGAGGAACAGCAGGTCAGGTCGGAGGGGGATGGACAGAGCCGAGGGGCTCCGGGGTCCCACTGCCCTCCCTGCCTCCGCTCTGCCCGGGGCTCCATGTTACGGACCCTCCACACTCACCACCTGCACACCCTCGGCTGCCTGTCCGGAGGGATGGCAGCCACACAGGATTCGTGGTCCTGTCCCCAGCCTTCCCGGGCGCAGCCCACTGAGGTTGTGGCTCGTACCGGGCTTCCTGACGTCCCCCCAGGAGCCACTCACCCTGTGCTTCAGGGGGACGCTGAGTGACTTCTCCGGGATCTCCCAGTTCCGCCCTCTAAGTGTTCATCTCTCCAGCCTACCCCACATGTCTGTAAGTGTCCAACGCCTGTAATGCACCCCCCATCCCGTCACACCTGGGGTGGCTCTGCTCTGCTGGCTGAACCCTAACAGATACACTGAGAAACAAATTTGTGAGATGGCTAAAATTCCCCAGGTGGTTCCCGTGATTCAGAATAGGCTGGAAAGCCCTTGACTCTCAGGCCTGCCACTTGACCTGCCCACTCTCCAGGAGCTGTTACTGTCGTGCACGAGACAGGGTGAGCAGGGGACATCTTGCCCTGAGTGTGGAAGCTTACATTTTGGTCAAATGACGCTTCGGTGGTGTTTTTTTTTTTTTTTTCCTGCCTGCGAGATCTCAGCCCACTTATAAGATTTTTACCCTTCTCTTTTCTTCTTTTTTCTTTCCAGTCCTTTGTGGGCTTGCAAAGCCTGTCCGTCTGGACGATACTGTCTGTTTCTGAGACCCTTGGTCTGTCTACGGCAGGCAGCGCCTAACGAGCAGGTCTCATCTGGAGGTTCCAGCATTTTCCAAGGTTGTGATTTCATTTATTGTTGTACGGATTTCAGGTCAAGTTTTTCTTCCACTACTTCAAAGTCCCTCTTTAATCATTTTCAGGTTTTCATGGCAGGTTTTCCTGCAGGGATTTTGGGGCGGTCGATGTCACACTCTCGTCATAAGGGCGTGCAGGGTGGTGCAAGCCCCCCGTTGTAACCCCATTCCTAGTATTCCTTCTCCTAGCATTCCACGCTCCAGCCAGATCCACGGACATTGCACACACTTCCTTTCCACGTAAGCCTTTCCCTTTCCTGAGCCGCCTGTGGACTCTCAGTCTGAGCTGCCATCTTGGGAAGGTTCTCTGGTCTCCCGGGCGAGTGGAGCCCTCCACCATGTCTCTGGGTCTCTGTGGCCCCGGCTCATACATCTGTAACGGCACCTAAGTGTTTTGTGCGTGGGGCACAAGTCTGTGTTTATTTCCGGCTCACACGTCGGCTGGTCGGCTGGGATTTGCCCGAGGCCGGGGTTGGCACTGCTTGGCTCCAGTGTGGGCTCAGCTCAGGTCTGCTCTGTGTGTCTCTTACTCTTCTAGGATCTCATTCAGGGGCACCCGAGGCACGTTCTTCACGCAGGGACGGCCTACGTGCAAGGGGGCGAGCCCAACTGGATGAGCGTATTTTGACCCTTTGGATCTCACCCCACTGGCCAAAACGTGATGTATGGCCAAGCCCTGTGTCCAGTCGTGGGGAAATCCTCTGCCTGCCATGAAGCCACGGCAAGGACGTGGATATACGATCTAACTACAAGAGAGCAAAGAATTCACACCAGTGATTCAGTCTATCCCAGCGCACTTAAATATGTGTTGCGTCCACAAATATGGAATGTTCAGGACATCCAGGAAGATTCCTCATGGTTGTATAGAATTTAGCAACTGCTAATTTACCCACATGCGAGACTAAGCTTCTTCTCACCTGTCCCCAGCACCACTCCATCCATTTCTCTTTTTTAATTTATTTAATTAAAATTTTAAGGTTTATTTATTTTTCAGGGAGAGAGAGGCAGAATGTGAGTGGGGCAGTGGCAGAGAGAGAGGGAGACACAGAATCTGAAGCAGGCTCCAGCCTCCCAGCTGTCAGCACAGAGCCCGATGCGGGGCTCGAACCCACGGACCGCGAGATCATGACCTGAGCCGAAGTCATACACTCAATGGACTGAGCCACCCGGGTGCCTCCCCACCCCATCCATTTCTAAAGAAGCAACGGCTGCCTCAAATCAACCTGGGGGCAGCACCCCAGGGCTCAGTGTCATAAGCTGACAAGAGCCCTTTGACTGGGGTTGTCCAGCCGCATCGTGAAGCCACACCACACAGCGCCATCTGGGTAACCCTACGTTCAGCCCTACCTTTTTCTCTGTGAACATTCCCTCATGCATCAACAGGAAACCATGTTAAATTTTTGAAGACCGTCTTATTTATTAGCTCATCATGGTAAGACGAGTTTTGGGGTATGCATGGCATTATTAACAAAGCTTACAAAAGAGCAAATATTTTGGCTCTTTATTGTTCTTTTCTTAATGTTTGTTCTTTGGATTATTTGTGGAATTCGATTAAAGAAAACCGAGGGAGATGGGCCCTTTCCTGCTTCTGGCCCACTGATGTTAACCTGAGGGATTTTTATACAGTGAAATTTGTTTTTCAGGTTCGCTTTTGTCATGTTGGTGCTGAATTTTCCATCACAATTTGCAGCAAGGCAGAGGTCAGGAATAATATGCATAAATATTTATTTCCTAAAAAGTTAATTCTTACTCCTAAAATGATTTTGGAAAGTTGAAGGGAATAAATTTTCATTATGTAGCAGAAAATGCTGAATAATTCAGTCGGCATTTTCAAACACCTGCCCACGAAGTAAAGGAAGGCGCATTAAGGGAAGGGATGTTTGGAGCTGTTCAGGCGGGGAGATCGGCCGGCGGCACCGAGGGTGGGAGAGGGACGGGAGCGACACAAGGGATCGAACCAGTGAAGGACGCCAGCCTACTGATCTGGTTCCCATCACTTGAAGCTGGAGAGGAGAGCAAAGCCGACACTGTCCTATCGTTCATTACTGGCACTGGGGCGTCCTGCCCGCCAGCCTGCCTGTGTACCTCCTTCGAGAGGGCAAGACTCCAGACTCGCGGAGGGGAGGAGGTTCTGCTGGGAAATGTTTCATTATCATCATTTTCTACAGAAAGCACATGAACTGTTTTAGGGCGATGTCTCACTGCCATGGTACCGCGGCAACGATGAGTTTTATAAAACACCTCATCTGTGTGGGCGTCTCAGCTTGGGCAACGTTGACCTTCTTTGTGCGGCCGTGCGCTGCACCACGGAACGTGTAGTAGCAGCATCCCTGGTCTCTGTCCACCTGATGTCAGGAGCTCTGCTCCCCCAGGGGGACAACCAAAAAATGTCCCCAGACATTTGCAAATTGTTCCTCGGGCGGGGGCGGGGGGTGCAGGCAGGCTCGCCTCTGGTTGAGAACCACTGCTCTCATCCAATCTCAAAACAATTATGTGGTTGGTAATCAGGGACATGCAAACCAAAACAGGAATTAAATACTATTTCCCCCACTAGGTTTGCAACCATATCGAGCTGGATAATGTAGAATGTTGGCAAAAGGACAGGGAACAGGTTGTTCCTGGCAGGAATGTTAGAACAAGTATTTAGGGGGAGGGCATTGGTAGTTTCGATTTAAATAAAAAATGCACATATCCAATGACAGAGACTTCTTTCCAGTATCAACCAGGAGAAACAGCGACACTTTTAGATAAGGAAGCACTGAAGCAGCGTTCACTGCAAAATTACTTGCTATAGGGAAAAATGGGAAGCCTACGTCCGTCCACAGATAAGTAGCTAATTAAGTCATTGTGACTGGTGCTACGGACTATTTCACAGCAGCTAAAAATAATTAGGTACATCTGTCTGTACTGACATGGAGTTCGACAGAACATCGAGACACAGCATTAAGAAATAAAAAGCAAAGTCACCAAATGAAAGGCACTGAATAATTTCACCCATGCTGCTCTCTGTCACGCACACAAACACCGCATTTTCTTTAGGTGCACGTTTCTGTACGCAAATAGGAATACGTAAAAAAAAGATGTAGAAACACTGGGAGTGGCAGGGCCACTATGACCCCCATCTCCTTTTCCTTAGGGATTGGTGAGGGCTTGGTGGCAACTATGCTGGGAGCTTGGAAGGAGAAGGACAGGGAGGATGAGTTGGAGAAGGAGAAGGAGTTGAGAGTCTGCCTTTCAGAGCAGTGCAGACATCGAAGAAGCTGAGGTGGGGGGGGGCTCTGGGGAGAGAGACTAGGGGGAGGCATCGGGGGAGGCATCAGGGGAGACAACGCAGACCAGCATTTGTGCAGAGGGCATCATAAGCGCGTGTTCACAGCAGCATCATTCACAACAGCCGAGATCTTGGAGGAAACAACCCAAGTGTCCACCAGTGGACGAATCAATCAACAAAATGGAATCCATCCAATGGCTCTTATTCAGCCGCAGAAAGAAAGAAATCCTGACACCTGCTACAACCTAGATTAACCTTGAAAACATGATGCTGAGTGAAAGGAGGCAGACACTAAAGGCCATATACCGTGGGATTCCATTTATGTGGAATGTTCAGAGTAGGCGGATCTGTAGAGGTAGAACGCTGGCTGGTGACCGCCAGGGGGTGGGAGTGAACCTCATCATCAGTCATGGGTAAAAGTAATTTTTTTTTTGTAAAGTAGGCACCACTTATTCTGAGAACTAGGGAAGAAAACAGGCTAAGCAACTCTTCCATAATACCAGAGCCAAGAGCGAACCCTTTACGGATTCATGTCTGCTGTCGGGGATGTGGAAATTTTCACCCTGTGAATTGACAGAAGGCAAATACTTGGATTCCTGGCAAAACACCAAGGTAGTAACTCAACTTTGCCAAACACTTCGTTGAAAAACATGGAGGAGGCGTTGACCTGGCCCTCAAGGCCTCGGCAAGTAGAAACAGTCACGAACACAATTATGTGATAGACTGAGTGCCGAAAGGATGTTTCTCGTTTAGGGGAAACACAAAGAAGGAGATTCCGAACTCCCTGGGAAGCTTGGAAGAGGAGGAAAACTCCTGAGGGAGGTCCTCAGTCTTGCTGGGGGGAGAGGGCCGGCAGGGGAGAGCCTGAAGGTACCTCCAAGGGCACACAGAGCACCCATTTGAGATGGCAGGAGACGAGGTTTACCTGCAGGCGGGCCTCTAGCGTGAGGCGAAGGCCGCCCGGACTCCGGCACGTCCGTTAGGTTCCAGGCATCTGCTCCTTTGTCCGCTATCCCGCGAGAATTTCAGCTCTTTTCAAACCCATGTCCACGTCCCAACTACTCCTGCCCTCATTTTAAGAAGATGACTCTGTGTCCTTCCCCACGGAGAAAAGGGAGGTCACCAGCTTGAAATGCCTCTTGACTTCCCAGTCTGTGTCTATAGGTCTCCCTTCCTTCCACCTGCTATGGCGGGGGGGGGGCGGGGGGAGGAGGTGTTACCCCAAGTTAGCGCCCGGCCCTCCCCTGGGCCCTAGAGCCCCTCCTCCACAGTCTCCCTATGGTTTACATCTCACATGGTGTGGCACAAAAGGGGCACCTGGGTGGCTCAGTCAGTTAAGCATCCAACTTCAGCTCAGGTCATGATTTCACACTTGGGGAGTTTGAGCCCCACGTCGGGCTCTGTGCTGATAGACGGGAGCCCGGAGCCTGCTTCCCATTCTGTGTCTCCCTCTCTCTCTGCCCCTCCCCTGCTCACGCTCTGTCTCTCTCAAAAATGAATAAAAGTTTAAAAAATTAAAAAAAAAAAAAGGAAACACTCGAAGGCCCCGGTTGCTTCTGCTATCAGGCTGGGGGTCTCTGCAGCCGCGGCCAGGCTCAGTCTGGCCCGCGTACGCTGCTTCTCGGGCGCTGCCCGGTCTTGGGTCCCTGCTCACCCGGCCCCACCGCCCCACGCCCTTGCGGTCCTGCGTCTTTTCCTGTGTTGCGCCTGTCGCGGTCTGTGAAGCGTCTCCGATCTGGCTTCACTGGCTCCTGGTTCTCTCACAAGATCCTAAGGTCCAGTGGAGTCACGCCCCGCCCCCCCTTACTTCTGCAGCACCAAGCACCGTGCCCGCCTGGCGAAGATGTGCTCAGTACACGCTAACCACGTTTACTAACGTTAATGGAAACGCTGATTGGCTTTCACACACCTGGGAGGCTGTATCAATACTCTCCAAATGCATGCAAAAATCATCACAATCGCTCTCGTCCTTGTTAGCCGAGAATAAATTTCTCACTATTGCCCATCTTTTGAGCTGGAAGGAAGTTTGGAGGAGACACGGTCATCGACCGTTTTAGGCTAACCAACCCACAACCGAGCTAACCTTGTCGTCTGCAGGCTCCCGGTGGTGGGGGAGGGAAGGGTGTGTGGTTAAGTGGGGACTCGCACAGAAACCCAAGCTGGAACCCCGGAGTCCCCTTCATTTCCCTGTGAAAGGCAGGCCTCTGCCGGGATCTTGACGTGAACTTGGCAGACTCATTCGCTCACGTCGGTCTTAGGTTTCAAGATCTTTATTGTTTCCTGAGAGCCTGTTATAAGAAGGTCACAGAGAAGCATGAGAATGGGGGACTGATGTCAGGGCAACAGATTTTCCAAGGATAAGGTCGCACAACACTTAGTGAAGATCTTCTCTGACGGGCCCCAGCCTCCTGTCCAACCAGCAGCCCGTTATCGGTCTGAGCGGGCCGCCTAACAAGGCGCCACAGGCTGGGCGACCTTAACTACAGACTTTGGTTTTCTCACACCTCTGGGGTCGTAAAGTGCAACACCAAGGTGTCAACAGGTCTGGTCTCCCCTGAGGTCTCTCTCCTTGGCACGGAGACAGCCACTGTCTCCCCATGTCCTCACGTGGTTGTCCCTGTGTGTGTGTCTGTGTCCTGATCTCTTCTCGTAAGAACTTCAGTCCTCCTGGAGGAGGACCCACACTAATAACCTAATTGTAACCTAATTACCTCTTGAGTAGGAGACGCTGTCTCCCGATGCAGGCACATTCTGAGGGCTTGCAGGTTAGGACTCCAACATGTGAACTTGGGGCAGGGCGCAATTCAGCCCATCTACGTGAGTAACAACGGACAAGGTCAGAGAGGACACAAGCACATACAACCCTGTCCCGAGGAGCAATGCCAGAATTAGATATTCTTTGAGTGATATTTGGATCAAAACGAGAGAAAGCCCACCATGACTCATAGAACACACACTTTTTATCAGCCTGACATGTTTACTTATCATCTAAATAAATTTGGAGAGCAGCCCCCACAATGTCAGCAAATCTGACAACGCAGTCACTGGGTACGACACAGATGGGGAGTAAATGTTTAAAGAATTAATCAAAGACATTTTCTCAGCGGGTGGCCCGTGCTACTGTAAACAAAGCCCGTTTCTCATCCGATGGCAGGGCCGGGTACGGTCCTCTCCTCTCTGGGCATCTTCACACACCTCTGGAGACAATCCCTCTCCCTTTATTTTTCTATCCACTGCCTGGGGAAAGTGTTCAAGCTGCGCAGGTTGGATAAGAGGTATTTTTAGGCAAACGGAACCCGTGGCTCTTCCTTGGGTCTCTTCTCACCAAGGGTCCCTGATGGCGCATCATCTGACGAGGAGCTGGGGCTAAGCTATCCTATACTTGACATCTTTGCTGGTTTTTGATTTCATAAACAAAAAATATTTTGCCTTTAGGGTTTTCCTTAGCAGAAGACCTAGGGAAAAAACCCCATTTGTTCTGCTCATAATGCTTGTGGAGCCATTAGTATTTGCCAAGCATGAAGTAGGGTGCTTGCCTGGGTGGACCCGCGAGCTTGTCTCTGCCTTGGGGTCGAGTCTCTCCATTCAACAGTAAAAAAATTTCTAGATGTTTCCAAAAGCGTGGCCCAAAGATTTCTTTTGGTCAACTGGGACACTTGTTAAAAATTTAGATTAGAATTCCCTTATGAACATATCTGTGAAACTCCCATTTCCTCTATGCTCCAAAAAAAAAAAAAGACTAATAAAAGAAGCAAATTTTGTTTTCGGCAATGAAAGTAAACTCCACAGAAAGGGAGATGCTCCCGAAAGCATCTGCGTTGTGATGAGAGCTGGTGCAAGGAAACGGAGACACGCTGAGGACAGATCTAAGGGGTGACAGTCCAGATGCCACAAAGCTCAGAAAACATCAGCAAAAACACAGTTCTGTAGGGCCAGAGACACATCCTGACGGGCACAGCTTTCATTTGCTGTTCCATTGTGGGCGGGGGGGGGGGGGGGGGGAGAAAAAAAGGATCGACAAATGCCCCCACTGGAACCACGCGGGTTTAGAGATGTCAAGAATCACGAAGACGGGCCATACAGGAAGCTGTCTGTTCTGGTTGTAACTCACAAGTAAGAGCTGGCATCATGAAGGCTACAACCGGGTCCTCCCCGCCCTGACTCATGTAGTAGTAAGTAATATATAGAGAGAGACATACGAATATGTCTTCTTACTTATGTTACTACATTTACGTCTACATATGTCTGTCTCTATGAATACATATACACATATATCTACATGATGTACTAAAAGAAAAAAAAACAGCAGCAAATATTTATAAAGAATACTCAGATATTTTTCAATTGTATTAGCTTCCTATTGCCACTGCACAAAAACTGCCACTACATTAGTGGCTTTAAACAACACAAATTTATTATCTTACAGTTTTGGACGTCTGCTGAGACTGGAGTCACTGGGCCGTGTTCCTTCTGGAGGCCCGGGGGACGGCTGTTTTCTGGTCTTTTCCAGCTTCTGGAGGCGCCTGCATTTCTGGGCCCACGGCCTCTTCCTCCAGCTGCAAAGCCAGCAATGGCCAGTTGAGTTTTGGTTCTATTTCACCACTCTGGCCCTCCCCTTCCACACTCCAGGGTGCTTGTGATTACATTACACCCACCCAGATAATCCAGGGAAATATCCCTATATTAAGGTTATCTGATTAGCAACCTTAATTCCATTTGCAACATTTATTCCCCTTTGCTACATAACACAGTGTATTCACAGGGTCCATGACCTAGCACGTGGATATTGTCCTTGGGGGCGACACTATCCTGCCTAGGGCTCCACAGCATAGAGAGGAAAATGAAACAATCATCTCACCGTGAATTTTTAAAACCTTAAGGAAATGATCTCAAATAAAGGAGACCGCAGATACAATGGCCAAAATATCAGGTGAGAGAGAAGGGGGATAAAACAAAAGTTGACAGAACTCAGGAAAAAGAAGAAAGAAAGAAAGAAAGAAAGAAAGAAAGAAAGAAAGAAAGAAAGAAAGAAAGAAAGAAAGAGAAAAAAAGAAAACCATCTCAGCAATGCAGAGAGAGTCGGAGGGAGCAAAAGGGATGCCACTGAGGCCAAAACTCATACAAAACAACAAAGCAGTAGCCTGCCTCTCATTAGAGGAGAGAAAGGAAAAGAAAAAAAAAAAACCGAAAAGAGACACAGTTTTAAAATGGAGTGCAGGGGCGCCTGGGTGGCTCAGTCGGTTAAGCGTCAGACTTCGGCTCAGGTCATGATCTCGCGGTCCATGGGTTCGAGCCCTGTGCTGACAGCTGGAAGCCTGGAGCCTGTTTCAGATTCTGTGTCTCCCTCTTTCTCTGACCCTCCCCTGTTCATGCTCTCTCTCTCTCTGTCTCAAAAATAAATAAATGTTAAAAAAAAAATAAAATAAAATGGAGTGCAGAGCGGATGACACAAAAGCTGTGGGAGAAGAAACCACAGATGTCGTAACTGGAGTCCCGGAGGGAGGAAACCAGAATGGGAGAGAAGAAATATTTGAAGACATGGTCCAAGAAAACGTCTTTGAAAGAAAAGAAGCCTGAGCCTGCGGAGTGAAGGAGCACGTCAGGGTACGCGGAGCGGCTAATGCTGGAACTAGCTGGTCACTACGCTTCAAGGATAAAGAGAAACTTCCTTTGGACAGCCATGCAAGAAAAGGGAGACAAGCTGAAGAAAAACCCAAGCAGGTCTCAGATGTTTTTATAGCAACATTTAAAGCCCCCCCCCCCCCATATGAGGGGGGGGATGTGTGTGAGGGAGTGAGGGTGGGGGACAAGCAACCAAGCAGAGAAAGCCTTACAACATTCTCACGGAAAGAGGTTGTGAGCCACAATTTTACATCCATCCAAACTCTACATAGAGTGTGAAGGCTACCCACAAAATACCTCTGACGTTAAAGACTAAGAAAACACCATTCTATGAGGCCTTCTTGGGGCAATTACCAGAGGATCCACTCCAGCCACGCAGTGCGTGCCCAGAAAAAGGAGGAAATGTTTCAAATTCTTTTTATGAAAAGAACATAACCTTGACATTAATACCCACCAGATTGCGGTGGGAGCAGACACAGTGATGGCAACAATAAAAAAAACTCTCACTCACGAATGCAGATGTAAAAACTCTAAATAAAATATATTAATGGCAAGATTTCATTCTTTTTTTATGGCCGAGTAATGTTAATTATACTTCAATGAAAATGTATTGAATGAACTAACCCAGTAACATTTTCGAATCCATCATGACCAAGTATGTTACGTGAGGAGTATAGGAACAATTCAATTTGAGGGAATCTAATGAAATAATATAATTCAAGGGAAATGGAAAGATCATCTTCATTTTATGCTAAGGGGGCATCTGAAAAATTTCAATATCCATTCCAATTAAAAAAAAAAAGTACTCAGAGAAACAGGGGTAGATTCATACTAGCTTATCCACCATGGATACATAATAAAACATTTATCCTAGCTCAAAACCCAGCGTCATTCCTAATGGCAATCCCCTAGAGGTGTTTTCACTAGAATCAGCAACATGAAGACGATGCTTTATTATTATTTAATGTTGCACGGGGCGGGGGGGTGGTTCTAGCCTATGCGAGGACACAAGAGACACCACCTAGAGTCTCACCAAAAGGATGATACACGGGCCGCATCAAGCCTTTGGATTCAGTTGCCAATTAAGCCAGGGTCACGCTGAACTGTGCTGTGGGGTTGCAATCAGCCCCAGATAGCCCAGAACTTTCCACAGGTAAATTGCAAGAAAAAAAAAGGATGTAAAAGAAATGGCGAAATTGAACGCAACTTAAGAGACATAGCACGATTTTTTAAAGTGGGCGAGACTGAACCGTGGTGTCCTAGGGATACGCGCTGGGTGACCTATTCAGGAATGACAAGAGGCGATGGCCACATAGCTCAGGAGAGTGGTCACTTTGTGCAGAGAGGGGAAGTTGAGATGGGAAAGATGGCGATGGTCTCTGAGGCTGTTCCCATCCCAGGCGTAGTTTACAAGGGTGTCTGCCTTAAGACCACTCATTAAGCTAGACATCTCTCTTATGTGCTTTCCTGTACAGAAATTTTATTTTACAATAAAAAGGTTCTAAAAGCGCTCAGCTCTGCACAGCATAAACCACCATAAAAATACCAAGTCCAAAGACAAATTGCAACACTGTTGGCAATTTCGATCAGAGGCAAAGCACCGAAGACTTTCTTCAAATTAACAAGAAAAAAAAAAAACCCACCAGTTTATTGCAAAAACTGACAAAAGACATGAACACGGGGCCCCCAAATCTACAAAAGATCTATGTCTTTTCGCTTCACTTGTGGGGGGATCCATGATGGCGCTTGTCAGGATTTCTGGTTCCCCCTCTTTTCCGGCCCATGTGCCTTTGAGGTCATGTGACTGGCTCTGGCCAATGGCATGGAGCAGAAGGGAAACGTGTTAGTCGTAGGTGGAAGCATTTAAATGCCTGTGGAAGAGGGTCTGGCACTCCCTTCCCTCTCCCCTCCCTCCTGCCCAAGTGGCCCTGGGAGCGCGTTCACTCCCAGGAAACAGAAATGAACCCCTGCACGGAGAGCAGCTGCAGAGACATCGCTCAGTTCCGCCAGGACTTCAAGTGAGCAAGACACAGACCATTTCTGTTCCAAGGCACTGAAATCCAGGGGCAGTTTGTTGCGCGGTGTCACCTAGCCTATCTGAGTGTTACGGATGCCCTAGGCGTGCCCTGTGACAATTATTATCTTGGTCCAGACTAGGGAGAAAAATGCCACTGTTCCCAGCGGTGAGCCATCGACTGCGTTACAAAGTGGCGAGGCTTCTAAAGGCAGCTGATAAGATGAAAAAAATGACAGCCATTTTCGTAAAGCGGAATATCTTCGTATTTCAAAATGCTATGCTGCAGACAATACGTTTTGATGACCACACAATTTCACTTCCTTTGTGATCTCAACAAATGCACTCTATTATGAAAGACATAACCGCCACTTTCTTTATTTCACTTATTTATTCAACAAATATTTATTGAGCGCCTACTCTGAGTCTGGCACTTTGCTGGGTGATATATCAGGGAATAAAGGAAGTAAAAATGCCTGCTGGCCTAGAGTTTACACTCTGGTGGGGAGACATGGACAGTAAACACACATAGTACATAAATAAAGGGCACAGCATGACACAAGGCGTTAAGGGCTGTGGAGTAAAAATAGAGCAGGATAAGAAAGATCGGGAATGCTGGGGGAGGTGACGGTATTTTAAATGAATGGACAAGAGAGAACTTATTGAGAAAGTGACCTTCAAGCAAACATCTGAAGGTGGAGAGATGCCGAGCCATACAGCTGTCAGGGGAAGGGTACTCTAGGGAGATGAAGCAGTCTGTGCAAAGGCACTGGGGTATTAGAGGAACAATGAGGAGGCTGGAATGGAATGAATGATAATGGGTGAGTGAGAAACAAAAAAGGGTAGAGAGAGAGCAGTTGGAGGACCCTGTAATAACCCATCATATGGAAGCAGGGGAGGGGACGGAGGGGAGCTCAGATTCTGGGTTCATGCTTTCAAGGTGGAGGCTACAAGATTTCTTGACAGTTTGACTGTGAAATGTGCAAGAGCGAGAAATCAAGACTGTCTCCCAGGTTTTAGCCTGAGCAGCTGGCAGGAAGGATACAACCGACTCGGGCAAGATCCTGAGTACAGTGGCCCGGGGAGGAACCCAGAGCTCGGTTTCTGGCACGTCAACCATGAGACGACTATTAATCACTGTCGGATCCCTGTGCAAACTCCCGTGAACTAGGCGGTCTAAAACAACGGAGATTTCTTCTCTCACAGTTCAGGGCACTAGGCCAAAATCCCACAGGGGGCTCCAGGGGAGACTCTGTTCCTGGCCTCTTCCAGCTTTGGGGTGATCGGTATTTCTGGGCTTCCGGTACCACACCGAACCCCACCTCTATGGTTACGCTGCTTCCTCTCCGTCTGTGTGTCTTTCATAAGGGTGCTTGTCATTGGATTTAGGGCCCGTTGAGATAATTCAGGCTGCTCTCGTCACAAAGTCCCTCAGTTACATCAACAAAGACCCCTCCCCCCAGCCCACCTTTTTTTTTTTTTTTCTAAATAAGGTCACAGTCACAGATTTGAGAGATTAGGATGTGGACATATCTTTAGGGGCCCCCATTCAGCACCCCCCATGTGTCTTCAGTGGTTTAGGGAGGGTCTTTCCGTGGGAAGACTATATGGGGATTGTGCAAAGCTCTCGACATAATGGTTTAGGTTTGGTGGGCACAATAAGGCAAGGATCTAGAAGGAGATTTGAAAAGTACACAGTTGTCTGCCAAGGCAATGCTTTGACCAGTGGAACAATCTCGAGTCCCAGAAGGCTTGTTTTTGGGAACTCTACGGTTCAGACAGATTGATTCTGAAGGCGTTCCTGAAGCAAAGAATAAAGTCCTTTACTGCTTTACAGCTGTAGGTGCCTGAGCGAGAATGCCCAGTTCTCAGCTCCGGTAATTAAGCTGATGCTTAGGAAAGCTGGACTCGGAGCTCAAAGGGGCAAGATGAATATCCTGACCTCCCTCCCTCCTCTGGCCCAGACGCTTGGAGCGGATGCATGTTACGGGCTAAGGGGAAAGCGGACCACAGAGAGCCTCTGCTGGGTCCGCTGCCGGAGCCCTGGGTCAATGCTGCTTCTCCATGGGCCCCGCGCGTCCCCCGGGGGCACGGGCCCTGTGGCAGGGGACGACGGCGGCACCACCTGTCCACCCAGAGCCGTCGTCCAAGCGGAGACATCAAGTCCCATCACGTGGTTAGCTACCATGTCATCATGTCTTCAGAGCTGGGTGAGGTCTTCAGGTCATTTGCTGTAACTCTTGCATTTTAGGCGGGGAGCCCCACAGGCAACGGTTAAGAATCTCACCGCGCTTCTCCAGGGCCCTGATGAGAAGGCTGGCTTTTGGATCCCAACTCCCGTGGTCTGCGTGACATCTTTGCCCTGGCTACCTGCAGACCCAAGGAACTGATGCTCAGAGCGCAGCAGCATCTCGGGTTAGGGGTTTTTGTGACTAGCAACAGAAACGGAAACTAGTTAATTAAAGCCGAAAAGGAATTTATTAAAAGGATCAGGGCGCTCACAGACCTTCAGGAGGTCTCAGAGTCGGGCGTGGAGGCCGCTTTGCTGTGAGCAGTGCCCCAGTTCACACCGGCTGGAAGACGCTGCGGCCCCCACCCCGGGGCACTGACAGATCTGTCCACCCCACTGGCCTCTCCGGTCCCTAACACTGGGGCTCTGGACACTGGACACAGGGGCTCTGCCGCGGCCACTCCTGGCGGACCGGTCCCGTGAGGTCTCTGCTCCTTTGCCTACTGGCTCTGAATCCAAGCTAGAGCCACGAGCCCCCGTCTGGCTGGTTGGGAGGCGTGAGGGTGAGAAGCGGGCACTTCCGGCCTGTCTGGCGGGAGGTCTAGGGGCAGATTTCGGAGTCCCCAAACACAGAAGGGGCCCACGGGCACGACGGCCACAGTTAACAGCAATGTTCACAGCAAGAAGCTGGGGTGTGCCCACTTGAGACAGTAACAAAATAATCCTACCTTCCTAAAATGCAATTTGGGTCACGTCAACTTTCAGCGCATCCTATCTAGTGGCCAAACAGTCCGGTCACCTGGTCAGGGATCGGCGGTCAGCTCCGGGCTGTCTGACCAGGCTAGCTCTCAGCACAGCCCCCACCCTGTCTCCGCTTGCCTACCACAGGCCACTTACTCGCCCCACCTCACCCACTGGGTTTGTTTCTTTCTTTCTTTTTTTTTTTTTTTTAGGTAAAATGTGCATACGGCAAAACGCACTAGTCTGAAGTGATATGATTTGATGGGTGCTGACAAGTACACACACCTGTGAAAGCCAGACCTCTATCAAGATCTAGACTTTTCTATCACCTGGCTCATTCTCTCATGCCCCCTCCCTGGTCAATCCCTGGAAACAACTACTGATTTGCTTTCTGTCACTACAGATCTGTGTGTTCTAGAATTCCACGTCCATGGAATAAAACAGTACATCCTTTTATCGTGTCCAGCTTCTTTCTCTTATCAAGATGCTTGTAAGCACGCCACTGTGTGCGTGAGCAGTTAGCCTAGGGTTTCTGCCCAGTGTGACAGGATGTAGTGGCCCATGGCAGATCGCAGAGAAGCTGTGACCTCTGCCATTTTCATTTGAATGAGGATGGTTCCGATCCCTGAGACCAGCTGAGAAAGGAGGAAAGGGGGTCGGGTGGGTTCAGAACCACCTTTCCCAAGCACCACAGGCAGGACCTCTCGTGTCTCCTTAGACACTGATGCTTTCAGGTGAGTTTTCGTTCGGGGATGAAAAGAAGTTTCTTGTCGAAACGTCATCTGGGGGAGCGTGGGCTGGTAACCTAGGTGAGCTCACCGGCATCTGTTCTGAGAACTGAGCGCACCTCCAGATAGAAACCACTTTCAGTCGAGTGAGGTTGAGAGTTTTAGAAAGTCAGTGAACAGACATTTGGCTGCCCGGTGTGGGCAAAGCACGTGCACGACTCCGTGGAAGATTCCAGAAACCTCTAGACGGTACCTGCAGTGGTCCACAGCCTCACTGGCGAGAGGAGCCGCAACACTTGTCAGGAGCCCTTGCTGCGTTTTTCCACCGTGAGCTACACTCGGTCCCGTTCAGAGAGCGCAGACCTCGCAGAAAGCCTAGGCCCCTGACAGGCCGTGGCTGAGCTCTGAAATAGAAGGAAAAGAGGAGAGGGGGTGACATGTGCCATATGCTCACCGTAGGGTTGTTGGTGACACATTTTTGTATTTCTACGCAGGTGCAGCTTTTTGGGCACACGCTCCTGAAACGGGATCCTGGATGAGGACCAACTTGGGGAGTTAACTGCAGGGGGAGAGAATTCCGGAGAGATTCGCCGAATGCTGCGGGGGGAGGCGGGGCGCAGTCCTGGGACGCCGGGCTTCCCTGGCCCCCAGAGAGGCTGATTTACACCCAGAGGGTTGGGGCGAAGAAGCCCTCGGGGCCCCTCCCAGGCCACTAACTCACTACAGCTTTTTGTGGTGGCCACATCTCGCTTCTAGGTGCCAATTTACATAAGGGCACAAAACAGAGCCTATGGGTTAAGGACACAGAACAGAGGCCGACCTGTCCCACGCGGCCTGTCCCTGCGGTCCTGCGTCCTGGCCGTGGGGTGGGTGGGGCTCCACACCACACGAAGTCACCCGAGACCCAGGTCCCTTCCCTCCTGCGCTCTCTCACCCCCTAGACTCCTGTCCACACGGAACACAGTGCAAGCTGCATTGCTCCCGCATCTGCTTCCCAGCCTCCGAACAGAACGGAAAAGGGCAGACGTCTGAAACAAGCCGCTCGCGCTTACGCCTGACGCTGCTCACTTCTCTTCTCACACCCCATTGGCCCCTCATAGTCACATGACAACAAGGGGCTGAAAAGGAGGCTGGGAGAGTCCTTCTGCTTACCTCCCATTGGCCCCTAATAGTCACATGACCACATGTGCTGGGGGGGAGGCTGGGAGCCACCCTTCTGCTGGCAACCCTCTAATTGGCCTCTAGTAGTCACATGGCCACATGAAGCTGAAAGGGAGGCTGGGAGATGTAGTCTCCAGGTTGGCGGCCCTGTGCCTGGCTGAAAACTCCATTAACATGGAAAAGGAGAGGGAGAATTGGCAACACGCTCAGCCCTAAGTCCTTGAGGGATGGCAGAATTAATTCGTCAACCTGGGTGGGTTTTCCTTGTCCCCTGCCAGGGTTAGGCTATAAACACAGCTCCGATTTTTACAGCCCGGCCTCCCCTGCATCTCTGGACCAGATGAGGAGGCGGCAGGTGCGGCCGCCGGGTTTCGGGGGCGAACCCCTCATCCCGGGACGTGCAGGTTACCCGATGTGCTCCTCGGCTGCCAGCGGCCTTCCCGCATTCCTCCACTCCCCATCCCGCACGGTTCTGCTCCCTCCTGCCCGGTTGTCAGTCCGTACACGTACCTTGAAGTCTGTGGGCTGTATCTCTTTTCTGGTTTTCCCGAAAATGGAGTTTATGGGGTTTTTAAGTCCTCCTTGTTCTTTATGCATGATTTCCAGGAGGAGACGTAGAAAAATGGTCTTATGTGGCCACGTTCATTCCGAAAGGCAATGGACTAGTTTAACGAGTCACTTTATTCTGGTTAGGAGTCAAGGACTTAGCCTCTCTGGAGACGGTGTTAAAAGGGATTTCTCTGTGGGGCGAAGAGACTGCGGCAAGTAGCAATTTAGGCTGGCGACAGAAAATCGGCTTGATTAACGACGACAAGATCAGACAAGGAGGGGAGAATGCATCTGAGTTAGGGTGGAAAGCGGAACAACCTTGATAACATTGCTCTGGGCAAGATGTGAGCTGCTTTTCCAGCTCGGAAATTGGTCCAGATGTGCCTCGGGTAGGATCATAGGTAATGACCCCACAAAAAAAGTAAGAAACTACAGGAAGAGAATGTGTAAATGCCACTGAGTAAATGCAGAGAGATGTCCGTGGGCCCCGGCATCCTGCGTTGGGGGCAGGAACCAGCTTGTAGAGTTACCGAGAGCAGAGGTCAGGGAAATGTGCTGTGCGGGCCACACTGACTACGTCCTGTGTCCCCGACCCATTCCGGCGCCACGTGACTGTGCCTTGCAGCACATTTTCTCCACAGCATCCAGATTTTCCTTCTGAAGCAGAGTGCTGCTCTCAGAGCCAGAACCATGAACACTTCTGTTATCATAATGAAAACCACCACCAGGTTAACTCTAGACATTTTGCGATGGATTTGGATAGATAAAAGCAGCATGGCTTTCTTCCCGGAACGTCTCCGTTCAGGACATCCTCGGGAAGCCAGTGCCCTGCGGGATGCTGGGAACGTGGTGTTCCACTTTACAGGTAAGTAACTGAAGCTGAGAGGCCTCGCGTGTCTTGCTCAAAGTCACTAGGATATGCAAGTGGTCAGGTGGCTTGGGTGGATACCACTAACTTGTCTGTAAAAATCCTCATGCCTTTCGTCCTTGCTAACAGGAACCCGAGTGTAAGGCTTCAATGCACCTAGCCCCAGATGATGACTTATGATGCAGACAATCATGACAAAGCTGTTTCCCAGTTCCTCAGTCCCTTCTGCAGCTAGGGGGAGCCATGTGATCCAGTTTTGGCCCATGAAACCTAAGGAAAACACTGTTATGTGTGGCTCTGAAAAGCTTTTTGGAAAGAAAGAAAGAAAGAAAGAAAGAAAGAGAAAAAAAAAGATGTGGCTCACATGACTTTTCGCACTTCCTTCCTCTCACTGCCTTGTTAGCAGATGTGATATCTGGTGCTGCTGCAGCCATCTTGTGACCATGAGTGGGGGAAAAAAAGAAAGAAAGAGAAAGAAGGAAAATCCTGAGTCTCAGGCTTAACATGGCCTGGGTCCCTTATGGTATTATTAAAACAGGTAAAGCAATGCCAGCAGCTGCCTACCTCCAGATTTCTATGAGAAAAATAAGCCTCTCTTTTATTTATTTAAAGTGTCTTTATTTATTTATTTAGAGAGAGAAAGAGAGAGAGACAGAATGAGTGATAAGGGGAGGGGCAGAGAGAGAAGGAGAGAGAGAATCCCAAGGAGGCTCTGCACTGTCAGTGCAGAGCCTGCCGTGGGGCTTGAACTCACCAACCACGAGATCATGACCTGAGCTGGAGCTGGATGCTCAACCCACTGAGCCATGCAGGTGTCTCAAGCCTCTTTTAAAAACCCACGTTGTGGGGCGCCTGGGTGGCGCAGTCGGTTAAGCGTCTGACTTCAGCCAGGTCACGATCTCGCGGTCCGTGAGTTTGAGCCCCGCGTCGGGCTCTGGGCTGATGGCTCAGAGCCTGGAGCCTGTTTCCGATTCTGTGTCTCCCTCTCTCTCTGCCCCTCCCCCGTTCATGCTCTGTCTCTCTCTGTCCCAAAAATAAAAATAAAAACGTTGAAAAAAAAATTAAAAAAAAACCCACGTTGTTCAAGCTGTCTCTTGATTGTAGCCAAATGCAAAATTAGAATGTCTTCAGAGCTGTCTGAGCCTAAAGTCCTGTGGTTTCCATTCTACCGTGGAGGCTGCTTGGCCAAAGACGCATAAGCAGGTTCTCAGACTCCCAGCGAGTCTGGCAAAAATGTCACGCTGCAAGGTCAGGCTGAAGGAGTCACGAGGCTGAGTCTCACCTTGCTGGATGCCAGTCACCCCGGTCCTTTCTGCCCAAGGCCTCACTCAGCCCTAAGCGGAGCCCGCCCACACTCGAGGTCTGAAGCGTGTGTGAGGGCGGGGCAGGTAGCTTTGCCGGCTGAGGACCAAAGGCACTGAGGCAGGGAATCGGTGGCGGGTCTCGTCCTAGAGGAGCGTTTGGAGTCTCCACCCCAGGCAGCCCTGGGTAGGCCAGCCTGCTGTTAACGCAGCACCGGCCCTTCCCGGATCCTTTGAAGCGACTGGCAAATTGGTGTTTTTCTATGGAGAAATACAGTTTCCGTTTTTTGCAAAACAAATTACCCTAAAACTTAGGGGCGTGCAACGATACTGTTCATTTTTTTCATGATTTCGGGGACAAGAAGGTGAGGAGGGTTTCAGGCAGTTCTCAGTTGGGCCACTCATGCTGCGACCGCCAGATGGTGGTTGACATTCAGCTGTATGAGGACCTGGCGGGACGGGCATCCGGGATGGCACGTCCGGTGGCCTCCCTCCTCAGGCTGGCGGTTCATGCGGCTGGTGGCGGAGCGCCTGTGGCGTGGCCTCTCCAACAAGGTAGCCTCAAAGCTGCTATATTTCTTTTATTTAAAAAAATTTTTAATGTTTATTTATTTTTGAGAGAGAGGGATGGAGCGCTAGCGGGGGAGGGCAGAGAGAGACGGAGACAAAGAATCCGAAACAGGCTGCAGGCTCCAGGCTCTGAGCTGTCAGCACACAGCCTGAAGCAGAGCTCGGACAACATGAACCGTGAGATCATGACCTGAGCCAAAGTCGGATGCTTAACCGACTGAGCCACCCAGGCGCCCCTCAAAGCTGCTGTATTTCTAACATTGTGTCTGGTTTCCTCCAGATGCCTCCGGAGCAAGCATCCAAAGAGAGAGGGCTTTTTCTGACCTGACCTTGGAAGTCATACAGCATCACTTTTCAATTCACCCTGCTGGGTCACGAGCAACTCACTGAGGTCAGCTTTGCTGTGGCAGGAGGGACACAGCAGCAAAGAATTCTGTGGATGAGTTTTTAAAACCAAACACAATCATCTGGAAGGAAATTCTTTCTGCTGGGGAACCATCTAGAAGGGAAATGCGCTGTTAGCCAAGACAACGGTACTGAAGGCAGAGATGTCCCTACACTGTAGGCCATTTTTATAATTGTTCTGTTATTTTTTAAAATTTTTTCAACTTATTTTTAACTTAAAAAATTTTTAATTTTTTATTGATGTGGACTTTTTTTTTTTTTTTGAGCATCCATTGCCTCTTTCTGATGGAAAATCATATGTGTTAATTGTGGAAGCTCTGGAAAGCAGAAAGTTTCATGCCGCACGTAATCTCATCAGAATTTGGACCACTGGTGACGTTCTGAAAAGTTTCCTTTCAGCAGTCGTCCCCAGGATGATCTCAGATCACATGTAGTTCTATGCAGGCAATGAAACGGGATGGTGACTGGAACAGGCCTGGGGACTGGGGAGTCACTGCCTTCGATGTTGTCAGGGAGGCCTCTCAAAGGGGGTTTCCACTGAGACCAAAATGAGGGGCGACTTGGTGGCTCAGTCACTTAAGCATCTGAGTCTTGATTTTGGCTCAGGTCACGATCTCACGGTTCGTGAGTTCGAGCCCCACTTCGGGCTCTGTGCTGGCAGCTCGGAGCCTGGAGCCTGCTTCGGATTCTGTGTCTCCCTCTCTCTCTCTGCCCCTCCCTGCCCAGGCTCTGTCTCTCTCTCTCTCTCTCTCTCTCTCTCTCTCTCTCTCTCTCAAAAATAAACATTAAAAAAAAATGATAAAAAGACTTGGGCAAAGAACAGCCAGTGTAAAGGCCCTGAGGTAGCAGAAGATCTGGAAGGTCTGTGGATGAGAAGGGGGTCCGGTGAGCTTGGAGGGCACTGCATTTCGGCAGGAGGCATAAAGCAGGGTAGGTGTCGTCAAAGACTGGGCTACGCAGGGCTTGTCTGCCTTGGTAAGGAGGGTGGATTTTATCCTAAGTGTGATGGCGAATTTTAAGCAGAGTGGAGAAAGGGTCCAATTTAAATTTTTTTTTTTCAACGTTTATTTATTTTTGCGACAGAGAGAGACAGAGCATGAACGGGGGAGGGGCAGAGAGAGAGGGAGACACAGAATCGGAAACAGGCTCCAGGCTCTGAGCCATCAGCCCAGAGCCCGACGCAGGGCTCGAACTCACGGACCGCGAGATCATGACCTGGGTGAAGTCGGACGCTTAACCGACTGTGCCACCCAGGCGCCCCTGAAAGGGTCCAATTTAAAAACAATCTCTCCGCGTCTGATAGTTTGCTGGGGCCACCATAACAGAACACCACAAATGATGTGGCCTGAATAACAGAAATGGGTTGTCTCACCATTCTGGAGGCCACACATCCGAGGTCAAGGCGCCTGTGTGGTGGGTTCCTTCTGAGGCTGAGAGGGAGGGTCCGCTGCAGGCCTCTCCCGCTCTGCTTCTGACGGGGCTCCAGCAGCGTGTGGCACTCCTTGGCTTGTAGGGGCATCGCCCCCATCTCTGCCTTCATCTTGATGTGGCCTTTGCTCGTGTGATGTCTGGGTCCAAAGTTCTCTTTTTTACGAGGATGCCGGTTGTATTGGATTCGATCCTGTCCTGATGACCTCATCTTTAGCTGATCGCCTGCAAAGACCCTATTTCCGAATCAGGTCACATCACAAGTACCGGGGGTCAGGGCTTCAGCATCTTTTGGGGGCTAGGCGGCACAATTCAACCCACAAAATCGGTGTTGTGTGGGTAGATGAGTTGGGGAGCGAGGGTGCAAGGCAGAAGTCTGACCTCATTTCCTGAGCTTTGTTCTCTATTCTCCAGTGGTCAGAGGCCAGAGGCAGGCAGAGTCCCTGTGCTGGGCTGACCGTGTCCCCACCGGCGGCCTACCCCTGGCCCGCGGCTGTGAGGCTCCTGTGAAGAAATCAGGCTCGTGAAGGTCACCAGGGCCAGGCCGAGCAGGCCCCCCAGGACTCAGGGTCCAGGCTTCTTACCAGCGTGAGCCTCGTTTTGGCCCCGCTGTGGCGAGGCCGCTCCGTTCTCTCCCGTCCCATGACTTTTGTGGGACAGGGTGACAGACACCTTGCTGGCAGGTCTGCTTTGTCTGATATGCTCTTTATCTTTGTCGTTATCATGGGCCCAGACCTGGTAGCCTGATCCCAGGTCTGATTAGAAGAAAGCTCTTTCTGCTTATACTTAAAATTCAACACAGTAACTCTGAGAAAGGAAATACTTAAGATCCCGACGTCTTGAGTTGAGATAGTAAATCCATGGGGCTTAGCAGGCGCTTGAGGGATGGGACTCATATGGGCTGAACTGCACATTAAGTCACATTTTACAGTCCTGACGGCCGGTATCTAAGAAGGGCTTGCGTCTGTAAGTGGTACCTTGGAAAA
Organism: Herpailurus yagouaroundi; assembly: GCF_014898765.1. NCBI lineage: Eukaryota > Metazoa > Chordata > Mammalia > Carnivora > Felidae > Herpailurus > Herpailurus yagouaroundi. The sequence goes on along the minus strand of NW_024412447.1, from coordinate 3,425,365 downwards.
GGAAGGGGTAATTAAGGCCAAATGAGGTCCTGAGGGTGGGCCCTAATCCAGTCTGACTGGGGTCCTTCTAAGAAGAGGAGATCAGGACACAGACGCGCACAGAGGGACAACCACGTGAAGCCACGGGGAGAAGATGGTCATCTACACGCCAAGGAGATTGGCCTCAGAAGGAACCAGCCCTTTGGAGCCTTGATCTTGGACCTCCAGCCTCTGGAAGTGTAAGAACATAAATTTGTGTTGTTCAAGCCCCGCAGTGTACGTGGTTTTTTTTGTGGGGACCCCAGCACACTGATACGGGGACACAGGATGGAGATGTGTTGATAGGGAAGGTGAACAGAGGTTTAGAGTATGAGGACTGTCCCTTCATCCAGGGATTCCACATTTACAAGTTGGCCAGCTCCTTTAAATTTATCTGTGACCCTGAGATGAACACCCATGGCGCTTTCGTGGTCATTCACAGACCTGGGCACGGTCGTGACAGATCTGAGTCACCCAGTGGGCATGTTCCCAGCTACGATGGAGACAGGCCACCCTCTGCCTTCTTGTTTCAGCTCATACCTTTGACTTTGGTGCTTTTGGCTGGTGACTCCACTGTTTAAAACGTCCCCAAGCTGAAGCCAGGAGTCCACGAGTCCAGCGGTGATGATTCCACGATATATACAGGTGAGGTAGGCTGACCTTAAGCAGAAACACACGTACGCAAGGTTATATATTGATCTGTTCACGAAAACCTTGTGACCAGAGGCTCCCTCGGGAAGAGTGTATTTCCCCCGGGAGCGATGGTTCTGCACTGGAGATTCAGCTTTAGCAGCGGCTTCATAGAACACTTTACGGAAGGGACGTATCTTGGCTGCTCGTGCGTGAGCGAGGTGCTTTGTGTTCACGTGCGGACGTCATCCACCCATCCGTTTCCGTTGTTTCTGTCAGCAGAGATGATAACTGAGTGTTCTTTCCACATGGGTTGGTCCCGATATCAGCATTTTTGAGTCACCTACCGGCCTTCATATTTAAAAAAGTTTTTTTTTAACGTTTATTCAATTTTTAGGGGGAGGGGACAAGTGAGGGAGGGGGAGAGAGAGGGAGACACAGAATCCGAAGTGGGCTCCAGGCCCCGAGCTGTCAGTACAGAGCCCGACATGGGGCTCGAACCCACAAACTGTGAGATCATGACCTGAGCCAAAGTGAGACGCTCAACCGACTGAGTCACCCAGGTGCCCGTTGGCCTTAATTTTGTATCAATGAGCGTTAGGAGAGAATACGGTTTGTGCCAGGCTAGAGGCTAGAATGTCTTCATGTGCACGTGGCCACGAGCCCAAGTGCCACATGGTGGGTTTGTGGAATTAACACCTTCAGTTCTAGTAAGGTGGGGGCACTGGCATCTATTCACATTCTAAATTGGACAACAGGGGTACCTGGGAGGCTTAGTTGGTTAAGCATCTGACTTCAGGTCAGTCACGATCTAGCAGTTTGTGGGTTTTGAGCCCCGCGTCGGGCTCTGTGCTGACAGCTCGGAGCCTGGAACCTGCTGCAGATTCCGTGTCTCCCTCGCTCTCTGCCCCTCCCCTGCTCGTGCTCTGTCTCTCGCTCTCTCTCGAAAACAAACATTAAAAAAAAAAAAAGTAAATTGGAGAACAAATTCATTTCTCTTTGAGAAAAGGTTTTCTTGGTTTTATTTTATTTTTTTTAGTTCTTAGCTTGAACTTTGGTTTTACTTTTGATCACCTGGGGGCAGAGCTCTCTTTCCATCAGATGAACCATAGAAATTTCCCAGAAGGTAGACGAGAGAAATTTAGCAGATTTCTAGAAGGGAGGACTATTTTAAAATAAGGGGTTGAGAGTGCATTTCACTGGAAAGGGAAGGAGAATAAAGTCCTTTTATCCCTACATTAACTCTGGATTCTGAAGTCTGAAAAGAAAGTACCGCCAGGGTCTCCCCATTTCTCCCGGATAAAGGACCCAGAGCCACGTGACTATTGATTACAGACCTTGGAAAGGCGGAGAGGGAGCTGAAAGTCAAAATGAAGGGCCATCAAATAAGGAGAAATACATTTTTTCTCTATTGAGATATGCTCTATATTTTAGCCCAGCGCCCATCGGGAGATATAATTAACGTTGGGCAGGCGGACAAGACAAATCACAGCAAACTGATTCAGCAGAAATCATATCGGAGCTGGTTACTGACCTCAGCAGGGGAGAGAAAAAGCAATCAAGGAGGCTCCTAGCTGCCAGTAAATGAAATGCACGCTGCCCCTCCCCCCCGGCAACGCAGCCCTCTACTCGGGATGAACGATTGGTAATCTGCACGCAATAAAATAAGAACGGCACATAAACAATACTCAGTGTCTTAAAAAATGGAACCATTAGTGTTACTGCATATGCGGCCCATCCTTTCCCTCCTGAAACGTATGAAAGATTCCTTCGCCAGGGCCAATTAGGATCTTCCACCCCGTGTGCGAGAAGGCCACTTATTATGGGTGACAACATAATGCTGAGAAGATGCTTAGAAATAAAATCCAAGCCGTAATCATTTGCCTGAGTAAGAGTCCCTGGCTTTGGCAGCCTCCTGTATTTGCTAAAAATTGTCCTTTCCACAAAGGTTAGGTCTCTGTTTACTATTTATTACTGTGCGTGTGTGGCTGGTGGGGGGTGGGGTGGGGGGACGGACGGGAAACTTGGTCCACAACTTGGGTGTGCCAGCAATGGTTTACGTCTTCCGTGTTCTTTAAATCTGCGTAATTTTATCTCTGCTTGGCCGGTGGGAATACAGGAGGCATTTTTACGACGCCCTCCCTCTGAAGCTTCTTCTATAGACTGAGCCTCGCCTTTGGAGTTCCAGGCAGGGCAGAGGCGGCTGAGAGGGTGCTTGGGGTCATAGATGGGTGAACGCAGGGACCCCATCACCAGCTCCCACGGACCCTGCGAATCTGAAGCTTTACTGCTGCCTCGGAGCTAGGTCTGGGGTCCTGGAATCTCTGGTGAAGCCGGGAGTTCAGACTGAATCCACATCCCTGGGGACAGCTGTCTCTGAGGTCTGGGCACAGTTTGGCAGAGGTCCCTGTCTGTCCTGTGGCCTGTGCTCCACACACCCAGGAGATACTCCTTTTTTATCTAAGAGAAACTCTCTGCCTCCACATTTCCCTCAGGAGCTCACTTCTCTCTTCAAACTTCTCTTTCCAGTAAAAAGAGTGGATTCATATTAATCCGCGTTTCTCTTCTCCTTTTGGTTTCTAAGACCCCACTCAGGTCCCGGTTCTGGGTAAGAACCTGTGTTTTCCCCTGTATCCAATGACCCTGATTTAAAGCATTACCAGTGGCGATGCCAGCGGCTGCCATGTTTTCCCTCCAGCCTGGGTTTAATGCAGCTGGAAACCCAGATGTGAGCTGTGGGGCACAGGCAGGGAGTGCTCAGGGGAAGCTTCTAGCCCTGGCTTCAAGTTGGAAAAAGGGAACCCTAGTACCTAGAAAGCACAGCAGTGCCCTGGGCTTCCTTTTCTTCCTTCCCTCTCGATTCCCCCATTGTCTCATCTCCCAGCCCTCGGACGGTCCCAGAGACAGTGGCTGGTGAAGGGGCCAGTAGGAGCCCAAACTCAGAGAGGGGCGCTTCCTTCTATGTTCAGTGGAGCTGGGACCCTCAAAAGGGCGCCAACCCTGGGGACTTTTCTCTCCCTGTCCTCCCTCCACGTGGGCCCAGGTGCAGTCCTGATCGCACAGGTGGCCAGCAGACCGCAGCGAGCAGGGCAGTGATCCTTGGCCAGAGGACCATGAAGGGGAGCCTCAGAGATGTGGAGAAGTTGTACACTTAAGGTTGAAATGATCCTAAATACACTTCCCAACAACAGTTGAATTACATGAGGGATTAATGGTGGGAGGCAATTTGGGAAACTCAGAGAGACACTGAACCAAAAAACACACTCCTAAGTAACCCATGGGTGAAAGAAGAAATCACACAATTAAAAAGTATTTTAGCGTGAACGAAAAAAAAAAATGCAACATACCAAGATTTACAGAATGCAGGCAAAGACTGCTTAAGGGAAATTTATAGGAGTTAAACAAAACAAAACAAAACACAAAGAGGGAGGGATGGTTCAAACCAATCACCAGCCTTTCCACCTTAAGAAACAAGAAAAAGAAAAGCAAGCAAAACCCAAAGCAAGTAGAAAGAAGGAAGTCTTAAAGATTACAGCAGGAATATGATAAAATAGAGACTAGAAAATCAGTGTAGAATAATATCAACAGAACAAAAATGGGTTCTTGAAAAGACCAACAAAATTGACAAACTGACCAAGAGAAAAAACCAGAAGAGTCAAAATACTAAAATCAAGACGGAAAGAGACGGCATGTTTAGTGACTTGACAAAAATAAAAGAGATTATAAGAGAATTCTATGATCAGTTACAGAGATAACTGTGATAACAGAGGAGAGAGACAAATACCTAGAAATTCGCAAACCACCAAGAGTGTCTCAGGAGAAAGTAGAAAATCTGAATGGATCTATAACAAGTAAGGAGATTGAATTAGCAATAATAATAATAATAATAATAAGAAGAAGAAGAAGAAGAAGAAGAAAAACTTCCCATGAAGAAAAGCCCATAACCAAATGGCTTCATGGGTCAGTTCTGTCAAACATTTAAAGAAGAATTAACATTAGTGCCTAACGAACTCTTCCAAAAAAGAAGAAGAGGAAGAAATTTATGAACTAATTCTGGGGCCAGAATTACCCTGATACCAAAACCAGACAAAGATATCACAAAAACAAAAACACCCCAACACTACCCATCAATATCCCTTATGGACAGTGATAAAAAGAATCCTTAACAAAATATTAGTAGATCAAGTCCAGCAATATATGAAAAAGATCACATACTATGACCAACCGGATTGTACCCCGGAAAGGGAGGCTGGTTTAAGACATGAAAATAAATCAATACAGTAAAAATATTGATAGAATAAAGGACACAAACCATCTGATTGTCTCAATGGACACAAAAAAAGCATTTGACAAAATCCAATACTCTTTTGTGATACATTCAACAAACGAGGAATAGAAGGGAACTTCCTCCACCTGACACATAGCATCTATGAAAAACCTGTACTTATCACAGTTAATGGTGAAGAACTGAAAGATTTCCCACCAGGATCAGTAACAAGACCATTATGCCTGCTTTTACCACTTTTGTTCCACGTTGCACTGGAAGTTTCAGTCAGTGTAGTTAAGGAACAAAAAGATATAAAAGCATCCAGGTTTGAAAGGAAGAAGTAAAGCTCTCTCTATTTGCAGAGATGTGATCTTATATTTAGAAAATTTCAGAATATACACACACAAAAAAAACCCTATTAGAACAAAGGCTGAGGTTAGCAAGGTTTCAGGATGAAAGACTGACATACAGAAATCACTTGTATTTCTCTACACTAGCAGCGAATAATTCTAAAATAAAATGAAGAAAACAATTCCTTTTATAATAGCATCAGAAGAATAAAATAATTAGGAAGAAATTTAAAAAAGGAAGTTCAAAACTTGTACACATTAAACTAGGAAGCACTGTTGAAAAAAAGTTCAAAAGATCTAAAGAAATGGAAAGACATCCCATATTCATGGATTAGAAGACTCATTTCTATGATGGCGAGGCACCCCACATTGGTCTACATATTCAATGCAATCCCTATCAAAATCCCAGCTACCTTTTTTTGTTGGTGCTGTTGAAATTCACACACTAATCCTAAAATCCATATGGAAATGTGAAGGACCCAGAATAGCCAAAAAAAAGTCTTGAAAAAGAAGAATAAAAATGAGTACTAACATTTCCTCATTTGAAAGCTTGCTACAAAGCTACAGTAATCAAGATAATATTGCACTGGCATAAGGATTGACATTTGGATCAAGGGAATGGAATTGAGAGTCCAGAAATAAATGCTTATATTTATGGTCGATTGATTTAGAAAAGGCTGCCAAGACAATTCAGCGGGAAACAATAGTCTTTTCAGGATATGGTGCTCTAATAAGTAAATAGCCACACGCAGAGGAACAAAGTGGGCCCCTTCTCGCATGATACGCGGGTATTAATTCAAATGGACTGTAAACCTAAAGGCTAAGCTAACACTACAAAATTAGAAGAAAACACAGGAGCAAATCTTCATGGCCTTGGGTTAGCCAAGGGCTCCTTGGATATGACATCAAAAGCACAAATAATAAAAGAAAAAAAGAGAGAAATCTGACTTTATCAAAATTACAAACTTTTGTGTTTTCAATTAAAAGATTTTTTTTTCATGTTTATTTTTGAGAGAGACAGAGCTCAAGCAGGGGAGGGGCAGAGAGAGAGAGGGAGACACAGAATCCAAAGCAGGCTCCAGGCTCTGAGCTGTCAGCACAGAGCCCGATACGGGGCTCAAACTCACGAACTGTGAGATCATGACCCGAGTTGAAGTCTGATGCTTCACCAACTGAGCCAGCCACCCAGGCGCCCCTTTTGTGCTTTAAAGGAAAACATCAAGAAAGGGAGAAGACAACCCACGGACTGGGACGAAACGTTTGCAGACTCGTATCTGATAAGGAACGTAAAACCTCTTAACAGCTCAGTGATAATTGATTTTTTAAAAAATACCCCAACTTGGAAAAATGCGGGCAAAGGATCTGAACAGATATTTCTCTGGAGAACACATGCAAAGAGCCAAAAAGCACAGGAAACGATGCCTCACATCCTTACCATTAGGGGAATGTGATCAAAACCATGAGAAGCAACCACTCCCTCCCCCGCCCTCCCACCCACAATGGCTGCCGTCACTAAGACAGAAGACGCAAAGTGTGGGCGAGGACGTGAAGCAAACGGGACCCTCCAGCGGTGATGGCACACACACGGAATGGACTGACCACGCTGGAAAGCACTTTGGCAGTTACTCGAGACGCTAAACACAGAGTGATCATCTAGCCCGGAAATTCTGCTCCTAGGTACACACCCAACAGAAACGAAGACACACAACCTTGTACGTCAGTGCGCAGGCAGCATTGGGATAAAAGCTCAAAAGTGGGACGCAACCCAAGTGTCCATCTTTACTGATGAAATTATGTGCTATATCCATGCAGTGGGATCTTTTTCAGCGGTAACAGAGAACGAATTACTGACACGTGCTGCCATATGGAGGGGCCTCGAAAACGTGTTAGATGAAAGAAACAGTGACCAAACAGCACATACTGTATGATGCCCTTTATCTCAAATGCCCAGAAGGCAGGTCTTTGGAGAGAACGTAAATTAGTGTTCAGCGTGGGGCTGGGGATGGAGGTGACGTGGGGGGTGAATCCTAAGGTACAGGGTTTCCGCTGGGGGTGATGAAACTCTTCTAAAATTAGATCCAGGTTGGTTGGTGTGAATATACTAAAATCCACTGAATTGTGCCCTTTAAATGGTGAATTGTATGGCACCTGAATTCCCTCTCTCCATCTCTCTCTGTCTCTTTCTATACATATATATATTTAAAGAACCAGCACAGGATTCTGGCTGATTCTTATGATCTCTACCGCTGACATCAGAGTTTTTAAGTGCTAAAATATCGCAGTATTCTGGGCTGAGGTCTCACTGGTCAGCCCCTGTTTTGGCATGTGAAATGGCACTGGCTTTGGCCCGGTGTACTCATCAGGATGGAAGCCGCTGTCAATCTGGGCGAGAGCTAGCAGGTCTGTGACGCATACGTTCAGGTCCCGAGCAACCCCAAGCCCTGTCCTCGTTAGAACCTCCACCTCTAGAGACGGCCATGGGCACAGAAGGGCCGCTGAAAAGGTAGAAGTCTTACCTTAAGGCGGCCCTGGTGCACAACTCCAGGGGGCACTGTTGACATTGCGATCTATGTAGGGGGCGACCTCTCGTGTGAATGACTGCACCTGCCGGCTCACAAGCTGTGTCCTTACACACTCTCCGTGAGTTCTCAAAGCCAACGATTGCGACCGGGGGATGTTTCTTTCTTTCTCGATGTTCCTGTGGCCCATTTGAACCTGCAGAAAGGAAGACAGGACACTATACAGAAGCTCATGAAAGCACCCCAGATTTACGACTCTTGCAGCCTCAGGTTGCTGCCTGAGGAAATGACACAATGTGAACGGGTCGCCCCCGACAGCAAGCCACACAGGGAGTCACTAAGGGAGCCCCGAGGAAGGGGAAAGTCTGGTAGTAGTTGTGTTTTCAACAACCTCTTCCTAGTTTAACTTTTATCCGCCCCCGCCTTATAGGATGGGCGTAGCGAATGACCTTCAGGCGAATGCTACAGGTGCCACACGGTTTTACCTTTCCCAAATATCTAGACTCTGAAACCATAGTTTTAGGACCATGAGTATAAATGTGAATGAACAACAACAAAATCTACTGGAGTAGGTGGTGGGATAAACCAGACAGACTGACTGGGTTCATAACGCAGCTGGTTAATCCGAATCACATTATTTTGTTTGGCTCCAAAAATGACACTCAATCTTCTTTATTATCTGTGCCTCAGCTGCTCTCCAGGAACGTTTTAGTAACTGTTGTTGACAGATTATCAGACGGTCTGGCTCTCTGAGCTAAGAGGGTTTTTGGATTTCAGGGTTACACTTTATTTTTTCAACTGTCTAGAAATTTGGGTCACCTTGTGCATTATTAAGGACGTTTCACCATCCGTGTTCATTTGCGGTGGCCAAGGATGGAAAGTAAGCCAGGATTCTGCACAGCCAAATTCAAAATGTGGAGGAAGAGTGTTTTCCACGGGAGGCAAGTGGCCTTGAAGGACCAGCACCTGGTCCTGGTGTCCACAGGGACGTGCGCGCCTCTGAAGCGTTCTCCTGGTTTCTGACAAAACACCTGCTGTGAGCCAGGAGTGACAACCTCTTCCAATGAAAGAGATAGTAGATTATCGACTGGGAATCAAAAAAGAAGAAAGCAAACCCAATGACATGTTTTTGTTGTTGGTAACAGTTCAGTTTTTGTCCTACACAGGGGTCTGGAACGGAAAATTAAACCCAGATCTCCTTCGTTAGAAACAAAGAGCCGTTTCCTTATCCAGGTGCGACATCTGTCTGTTCTCCTTTTGCTTCGTGAGGATTTGTATTTGATTGTTTTCGCCTACTTGTGACTCATGGACAACTTTCAGTCTTTTTTTTTTTTTTTTAATTTTTAGTGTTTATTTATTTATTAAAAAAAATTTTTTTTTAACGTTTATTTATTTTTGAGACAGAGAGAGACAGAGCATGAACGGGGGAGGGTCAGAGAGAGAGGGAGACACAGAATCTGAAGCAGGCTCCATCAGCACAGAGCCCGACGCGGGGCTCAAACCCACAAATTGCGAGATGGTGACCTGAGCCGAAGTCGGACGCTCAACCGACTGAGCCACCCAGGCGCCCCTAGTGTTTATTTACTTTTGAGAGACAGAGAGACAGAGCGCAAGCAGGGGAGGAGCAGAGAGAAAGGGAGACACAGAATCCCAAGCAGGCTCTAGGCTCTGAGCTTTCAGCATGGAGCCCAACGAAGGGCTCGAACTCACAAACCACGAGACTATGACCTGAGCTGAAGTCGGATGCTCAACCAACTGAGCCACTCAGGTGCCCCAACTTGGAGGCTTTATCTGAGTTGACATCACTACAGACTTTTATTTAAAAAAAAGTTTTTTTTTTCTTAACGTTTATTTATTTTTGAGACAGAGAGAGAGACAGAACATGAACTGGGGAGCGTCAGAGAGAGAGGGAGACACAGAATCTGAGACAGGCTCCAGGTTCTGAGCTGTCAGCACAGAGCCCCACGCGGGGCTCGAACTCACGGACCGTGAGATCATGACCTGAGCCAAAGTCGGATGCTCAACCAACTGAGCCACCCAGGTACCCCAACATCCCTACAGGCTTTGAAAACTGAATCACGTGATTTTCTGATTATAAGGTCAATTTGTGTTAACGGTAGAAAATTGGGGAAATGCACAAAGTCATGGATGCAACAACAATCACACCTCCCAAAAGCGAGCGTTCCAATCTTGCTGTGCTCTTATCTCCAAGCAATCCTTGCACGCTATTACCCAGTGCTTGCCATACGTCAGGCACTGCTCTGTTCAGTATTTTTTTCTGTGCACATTTCTCTCTGTATTTACTTACTTTAGATTCGGATCTTGCTTTCTCCCCCCTAACGTTTTATCGGTTGCATTTCCCCCGGCCATGTGGTAGCGTTCTCACTGGTACGGAGAACTGCCATACAGGCTTATGGTTTATTTAACCGTTTACTTATTTTTACTTATTTAGGAGATTTCTCATTTCTGGTTGTTAGTAACTCCTATCTTCACCTAAGCTTTTGTGTGTTTATTTAACCGCTACTTAAGCAGAAGTTGCTAAGTGAGACTCGTAGTCAAAGGTATAAACATTGTACACGTTGTGAATGCTTACGCCCCAGTGGTGCTCCAGAAACATTGTGGGACTTTTCTCTTCTGTGAGCAGTTGAACGAAAACATCCATTTCATTGCACTTATACTAACGCTGTATGCTTTTTTTTTTTTTAATCTTGAGGCTTCAATTTTTAAAACTTTATTTTTGCATTGTTTTATATTTTTGATGAATATATCAAATATTGTACATGTCTGGTAGCTACTTATTTTTTCTAGTTTCAGAACTTGCTTTAAAAGTCAATTTTTTTGAGGGGGAGCCTGGGTGGTTCGGTTGGTTGAGCGTCCGACTCTTTTTTTTAAAAAAAAATTTTTTTTTTCAACGTTTATTTATTTTTGGGACAGAGAGAGACAGAGCATGAACGGGGGAGGGGCAGAGAGAGAGGGAGACACAGAATCGGAAACAGGCTCCAGGCTCCGAGCCATCAGCCCAGAGTCCGACGCGGGGCTCGAACTCCTGGACCGCGAGATCGTGACCTGGCTGAAGTCGGACGCTCAACCGACTGCGCCACCCAGGCGCCCCTCAAATTACTATTTTTAAATAGTTCTCCTTTGAGATGTAATTCACATACCTACACGTTCACTGATTCAAAGTGTATAATTGAAGGGCTTTTAAATATATTCACGTGGTGGCATGTCCGTTACCATAATCAGTTTTAGAACATTTTTATTATGCCCCAAAAGCGTCCTTGAACCCTCAGGCGTCACCGTTCAATTCCTCCATCCACCCCAGCCCTAGGTACCACTAACTTACTTTTCCGTCTCTATAGAGTTGACTATTCTGGCTTTTTCTTACAGAGGGAATCACACCATAAGTGGTCTTTTGAGGTAAGTTTCTGCCACCTGGCATGTTTGCAAGGCTCTTGCGTGCCCCCGCACGTACCCATACTTCCTTTCTTTGCCTGAATTCTGTTCAACTTCATGGCTATACCGTGTCTCACTCACCCATTCGCCAGCTGACGGACATTTGAGCCGTTGCTCCTTTTTGGCTCTTAGGAATTACGCTGCTGTGGATATTCCTGATGCATTTTTGGGTCATCGTTTACTTTCATGTCTCATGGGTGCCCACCTAGGGATGGAAATGCTGGGTCATACGATGACTCTGTTTAATTGTTCGACGAGCAGCCGGACTGCTTCCGAAGTGGCTGTACCAGCCTACGTTCCCGCTGGCAGCGTGTGGGAGTTCTGATTCCCCCACGTCTTGGTCAACCCTTCCTATTTATCTGACTTCTTAAAAAAAATTTTTTTTTTAATTTTTAATTTTCTTAATGTTTAGTTATTTTAGAGAGAGACAGAGTGCGGGCAGGGGAGGAGCAGACACACACACACACACAGAACTTGAAGCAGGCTCCAGGCTGCCAGCACAGAACCCGATGCAGGGCTCAAACTCATGAAGGGCGAGATGATGACCCGAGCCAAAGTCGGATGCTTAACTGACTTAGCCACCCAGGCCTATCTGACTTCTTGATTACAGCCGTCCTACCTGATGTGAAATGTGGGTGTGATCTGCATTTCCCTGCTGACTAAGGAAGCATTTTTTCACGTGCTTATTGGCCATTTGTGTATCTCCTTTGGGGAAAAAAGAACAGAATATAGAGACAACCATGTCCTTTGCCCATTTTAAGTTGGGTTACTTGCTGATTATTGAGTTGGAATAGTTCTTTATACATTATAAATAGAGTCCCTTGTCAGATCTAGATTTATATATAAGCACAGTCCCAATCAGATGTAGGATTAGCAGTCTTTTTCTCCCATTCTATGGATTTTCTTTCCAATTTCCTCATGGTGTCCTTTGAATGACAGAAGTTTTTAATTTTGATGATGCCTTACTTTATCTATTGGTTCTTTTGTTGCTTACTATTCTGGTGTTGTATCTAAGAATCCAAAGTCACAAAAATTTACACCTACATTTTATTCTGAGAGTGTTACACTTTTAGCTCTTACGTTTAGGTCTTTGATCCATTTGGAGTTAATTTTTGTATTTGGTGTGATTTCAGGGTCCAATAGTCTCAGCATTATTTGTTGAAGAGACTATTTTTTTCCCCAATGAATGGTCTTGGCACCCTTGTGAAAAGTCGACTGACCATAGATGTCTGGGTTTATTTCTGGACTCTCAGTTCTATTCCCTTGATCTTTATGTCTAGGCTATGCCAGCACCACACTTTCTTGATTGGCACACAGCTTTGCAATAAGTTTTGAAATCTGGACACGTGAGTTCTCCAGTTTCGCTCCTTTTCAGGACTATTTTTGCAATTCCGTGTCCCTTGAATTTCCACGTAAGTTTTAAGATCATCTTGTCAATTTCTTCAAAGAAAGGGATTCAGGAGGAATTTTGAAAGGGATTGTAGTGAATCTGTAAATCACTCTGAGGAGCACTGCTGCCTGGGAAACATTAAGTCTTTTGTTCCATTAATATGGGATATCTCTCCATTTATGTAGATCTTTAATTTCTTTCAACAATGGTTTGTAAAGTGTGAACATTTTATACTTCTTTTATTAAGTTTATTCTAATTCCTTCCGATGCCATTGTAAGTGGGACTGTTTTCTTAATTTATTTTTGGATTGTTCAATGCTAGTGTATAGGCTTTTAACTGACTTTTTTGATTGATTCGTCTTGCAACTCGCAAACCTGCCGATCAATTAGTTAACATTTTAACCAGCAAGTATCTGGCCCCTAGTTAGAGTAACGTAGCTGCTGAAAATAATGAAGCAAAATAATACAGTGAAATGAAATGAAACTGTCATGTGACACCACAGAATGGTCCCCACGGCTTTTCTTTGTGGCACGGTACGACTCAGACCACTTTTTCAATTTCTTCTCCACCTTCTCAGGTGTCCTAAATGTTCGTGAGTTAACTTTGGTCCCTCACAGTTACCTGAGAAGTCATTTGTTTCATCTAAATATTCAGATTTGTTGGTTGATTAATAATTATTCATCCTAAATCCAGAGTTATTGCAACAAATATCGGGAAGTGGGAGACGGAATGTGGACAGAGAGTGAGCTCATTTCTGTGTCTCGTGTAGCAGGAGCCAACAGAGAGTAGTTCACTCTTACTAAAAAACAACAGTTCAAGGTTTTCTTTTAAACTCAGCAGTAGCCACTACGGGATGATTAAAAACTGTCTTTTGTGGGGCGCCTGGATGGCTCGGTCAGTTAAGTATCCGAAGTTGGCTCAGGTCATGATGTCTCAGTTCGTGGGTTCGAGCCCCGCGTCGGGCTCTGGGCTGACAGCTCGGACCCTGGAGCCTGCTCCGGATTCTGTGACTCCCTCTCTCTCTGCCCCTCCCCTGCTCACACTCTGTCTCTCTCTCAAAAGATAAATATTAAATAAATTTTTTAAAAAGTTTATTTTTTTAATTTGAAATTTGAGTGTGGTTGACACTAAGGGAAAGTTTCTGATTTGAGGTGGGGTGAGTCGGTCATGGCACGGTGTCATTCTCGGTCTGTGCACTGTGCTCCTGTGTCGTGCTCCCCTGTTCATGCCACCTTAATGCCTTGTCCCGCTCCCATCGCCTTCCTCCACCCCCACCATGGGCAAATATTCTTTCAACGCCTATCTTTCATTTGTGTTTTTTGCGAAAAGTGTTCTGTTGCTTTGTGTGGCTGGGTCTTTAATTTATGTAATTGTTTTGTGCCCTGTTGTCATTCTTTTTCCATTTTTACATTCTTCACCGGGCACCGTGAATGTAATTAAGATCCACGTTTCTGTCTATATGTCTAACCCGCCAACTCCCAATGCGTGCATTGCGCCATATTGTATGATCTACTGTGTTGTACCCATCAGCCTCCTGTGCTGATGGCCCAGCTGGCTTCTCTCTATTGTATGTGCCCTGCAGACTGTGGGAGAAGCACCCTGGGACGTATTTCCTGGGGCGGGACTGCTAGGTCATCTTGGGGATGATGGCCATTGCTCTCCAGACTGGCCGCTCCGCTCTGTATTGCCACCACCAATCTACGAGGCTCCTCCACCGTCCCCCCCAACCCAATCCCACCCAGTAGGAATGATTTGATTCACCAAAACACCCTAGCCAATGGATCTACGGATCCCTCACTGTGTCATTAAAGACATAGCCCAACAAGGGGTCTGGCCCTTGCCCCGTGGCTTTGGGAGGTGATCTCAAAGCCCTTGGGATGTCATGCTTGCTAGAAGTGCGTTTGCTTCCCCAGGGGCCTTGGGTCACGCCAAATAGTCACATGATGTGAATTAGGGTGGGGGCCATGGGTGTTGCAACATCAGCGCGACCTCCAGGGGGGCCTGAGGTCAGCCACCCAGAAGTCAGTCGAGCTTACACCCCAGGGAAAGTCAAGGGCACCCCAGGGAAATTCCTGGCTCAGAGGAGCCTCCTTGGCTGGCGATGCTCTGCACGCTGTGTGACATCATTGCAGGAAGGTCATACTGTGCATGGCTCCGCCTGGGAGGGGGCAACCGGAAGCCCCAGGCTTGGAACCTTCTGGGACCCTGCGCTGAGCACCGCTTTCCTGGGCCTCTCACTGTATCCTTTCGCTGCCTGAAACAATTACCATGACCCCAACGGCTTTCAACAAGTTCTGTGGGTCTTTCGGCAAACCACTGAAGCTGAGGCTGGTTTGGGGGACCCTGAACTTGTAATTGGTATTAAGAGTGACGGCGGTCTTAGGGACCGTTCCCTGACAGTGCATTCCCAAACCAGCCCGGCTTCTCGTGGACACACCCCAAAGCCCACGGGGACGTCCAAATCAAATCCGATGAAAAGTAAAACAGTGCCGTGTTGTGTCAGTCTCTCTGCAAGGCTCCATGAGAATGGCCGGGGACGGGCACGACCGGGGAGGACCTCATAGCGAGGAGTGCACACCTCCGTCAGGGCGGCACCACAGGGAGGGATAAACCGGGGGATCCAGTTCCCCGTTTCCTGCACGGATCCGAGGTCCAGGCAAGGAGAGCGTTAGGACCAGGAGAGAGCGGAACATCTTTGCTTTTGGACATTCATGTAAAATCAGGTGATGGAAGAAGGCCAATGAGTGCTTGGCTCACCGCTTTCCCCCAGTACCCGGCGAGTACGGACGAGGCCATACTGGTGGCTCTCAAGTCCAACGTGACCGGTGTCATCATACGAAGAACGCCGCATGAAGAGACAGACACGTGGAGAACGCCACGGGAAGGTTGGAGTGACGCCATCACAAGCCAAGGAGCCACCAGGAGCTGGGACGGAGGAGGCCGGACGGGAGGCGGGGCTTGCGACAGATCCTCCCCCCGCGCCCGCACAGCAGTGTGATTCTGCCGACACCTCGGTCTCAGACGTCTGGCCTCCACAACCGTGAGCCGATACTCCTGATGGTTAGGCCACTGGGTTGGTGGTACCTTGTTAAGGCAGCCGGAGCAAACTCCTACAGCGGAGAGTGGAGCCGTCGTCCAGGACCCAGGCTTGCAGCGACCGCATAGCCGCACGGCGGCTCTGAACGGGGACGGACGGGCTTTGCAGCAAAGGCTGGGCCTGCCTGGCTGGTGACATTCTTACTCCAGGTGAGTACAGAATTAATCCCTGCTGTGCCTGACTTGTGGTGCAAAGCGATTTAGTTAAATAGGTTCCAGGTGATTCCCCTGATTGTGACCAAGAGGCTTTATGCGAAAAAGGACGCAGACGTGATATCCTTCTTTGAGGCTGTGCTTGTTAGGGATCCAGCCCACACACGGGGCTGCTACATCTTCCTTGGTTCGCTGCTCGCCTGGGCTTCCGATGCCTCCATGCCTGCCTCATTTGTTAGGCTGTGACCCCACAGCGAAGCCGGAATGTGACTCGCTCATAACCACAGCTGGAAAATTAAATTTTATTTTCAACACATCTTTACCCTTCTTGCCGCTGATTTGTCTGGCTCTAAGCCAGTCTCCCTATGGCTTTGGTTTTAATATGTGGCCATAAACCCCTCAGTGTTACAGCCGCTATAAGGTGGTCGTCACTTTTTCTCAATACAGTTAATTAAATTCCAAGCACAGTGTGCAGACGGAGATTATAAAACTCCTTGGCTGGAGAGGGTTGGTAGGACACATCCAGGCGAACATTCGGATTATCTTTTTACAATGGTGTCAACGCGGAATGAGAGGAGGCCATCTGTGACCGGACGGGAAGTGACGCTTTTAAGGTCCTTCCAGAAATTCCACGAGGCTCCCACCTTGAGATATCTACCCAGGAGAAATGAAGACACAGTCCCCGAAAGGCTTTCCCGAGAATGACGACAGCACTATTACTGGCTTTAGCCCCAAACTGGAGACAGTTTAAACGTCTGTCACCAGGAGAATGGTACACTGCTCGGTAATAAAAAGGAACAAACAACACAAAAATACATACTGGATGATTGCATTTTATGAAGGTCAAACAGCCAGCAAGACTAATCTATGGTCACAGAAGGCAGGACAGTGGTTCCTTATGATGGGCGCAGATTGCCTTGGGAGGAGCACACGGAAACTGTCTGGGGTGATGACCATATTCCATGTCTTGACATGTGTGCTGATGGCCTTGGTACGTGTGTTTATCAAAGCTCAACTGGGGCGCCTGGGCGGCTCAGTCGGTTAAGCATCCGACTCGATTTCGGCTCAGGTCATGATACGAGAGTCCTGACACTGAGCCCTAAGTGAGACTCCACACTGACAGCACAAAGCCTGCTTGGGATTCTCTCTCTCCCTCTCTCTCTCTCTGCCCCTCCCCTGCTCACGTGCGTACGTGCTCCCTCTGTCTCTCTCTCTCTCTCTCTCTCAAAAAAAAAAAAAAAAAGGTCAATTTATTAAGTGTGCTCTTATGACCTGGGTATTTCACTATATGCATATGTCACCTTGTAATGACAAAAAGGTCCATGACTATAAAACCCTGAATTATCAGAAATTTGAGTGCCCCGCCCACTTACCTCTCAGGACAGAGCTCCTCGGGCTCCGGCTAGTGCTTGGGATGGCGGTGTAGACAGCAGGTGGGGATGGTGGTGTAGATGGTAGATGGGGATCATCACCAGCATTCCCTTGGAGGTAGTCACCCCTTGAACTCTGTGGTTTTATTCCAGACCCTTCCAGACATCCCCCTGGGGATAGGGCCTGTGGGATTCATTCACACAATGTTTAGATTCTCCATCTGAAGGAGGACCTCACGGGCAGGGTCTGCCTGCTGGAGAGAAGGGTGTTTATTAAGTAGCTACTGATAAGCCTGGCATATGCTGCTAAGATAATAAGGACTTCTATCTTTCTGAATTCTACGAGGGCGCGTCTGCCTGCTCAGAACTATCTCTAGAGGAGGTGCTGTGAGCTGCAGGTGACATTGGGTGGAACTGTCCACAGCTCACTGGACGTCATGATGACACGTTTATGTCTCTTCCAGGGGGTTAGGGGTGGTTTGGCTGTGCGCTGCAGGCCCACTGACTGCTTGTAGGGTTGGTACAACCTTTCCTTTCTCAGAATAGTCTGTGTCTACGTGTATATGGACGTCTGGTGGGCACTCGCCGTCTCCCTGGGACGGCGGACTCAACGTGGCCTAACTTCTCTGACCCTGTCAAAATGTTCTTCCCGACTCCCCCCTTTTCTGTCAGTGGTCCAACCATCCACCCGCTGTCTCAGGCACAAAACCTATACGTTTTCCTTGATTCTTTCTTTTTAAAGACTTTTTTTTTTCAACGTTTCTTTATTTTTGGGACAGAGAGAGACAGAGCATGAACGGGGGAGGGGCAGAGAGAGAGGGAGACACAGAATCGGAAACAGGCTCCAGTCTCTGAGCCATCAGCCCAGAGCCCGACGCGGGGCTCGAACTCACGGAGCGCGAGATCATGACCTGGCTGAAGTCGGACACTTAACCGACTGCGCCACCCAAGCGCCCCGATTCTTTCTTTTTAAACACACCCCGTCCAAGCCATCAGTCCCACCTCCCAAAAGTTTCTCTGATCCAATTGGTTTCTCTATATCCACCGTGGTCTTCCCCACCTGGACCTCCGCCTCCTCACTGACCTCCATGCCTCCATTTTGCCCCCTGCATCTATCCCATCACATCACCCCTGCTCAGTGCTTCTCACTGCAGTGAGGTCAGAAGCCCCACTCCATCCCATGGCCTTCAAAGCCCCTCAGGATCTGGACCCTGCCCTCTCCCCCTCTGTACCTCCTTGTCCCTCCACCCAGAACTTTCCATGGTAAGGCTGCCTTCTCAGGATACTCCCGAACACTGGCTCTGAGGGATGCCCTGCACCCAACCCCAGCCCCAGCTCTGCCCCCTCCCCATTCTCTAACCTGCTGTCCTGTTGTATTTTCTTCACTGAACGTATCACCATTGCCTTTCTCTTGCTTATCACCTGTGTGCCTCCTCCCCGTCCAGGAGCATTTATGTATTTGCAGGGCTCAGGGCCAGATGGAAATGCGGATCCCCTCGTCTAAAAATTAAGAATTTCAAGATCACGACGGTGGAACGTTAAACCCAGTGTGGGACTCTTATGTTTGTCTGGGTGTTCCCACCCACGAAGCCATCCCTGTCTCCACCTGTCATACTTGGAAGGTGAGCTCCTCGAGGCCAGAACCCTTGTCCTGCTTGACCACCACCAGACCCCTGCGGCCCTCCACCTGGTCTGCTCAACAAAGGTTTGCTGCATGCACAAAAGTCAGGCTACTTTGCGCACACTGGGTAATTTCAGCGTATTCTTAACTATATTTATTCTCTCAACACATGGGTGCTGTTGAGGCAGGATTCCCACTCTGCACCGTTCTGTGAGATCCTGGAGTCAATATCTGGCATCATCTAACACATAATTATTGGTTCAATGGTGTCAGCGCCCCCCCATCTGAGAACATTCTAGAATTTAGGCTCACACTTAAAACATGAGCCTTCCCTATGAAGGCTCCCAAGCCACTTGACCTTGTTGGGCAAGGCGCTATTTCCTCCTGAAGTTTCTCTTGCCCCTCTGGGTGAGTGGCCAGGTTCTGGGAAGCAGAGACCCTGGCCAGGCAGGTGGCGGCTTGCGATCACCCATCCCATGATGTTTAGTTGGAAGATGATGGTGGGGGGAAGGTCCTGGAAGAGGAAGGATGACAGAAAGATGGCAAAGGCTCATGGAATTTTATGAGCTGGAGGCAAGAGCCCATAACAGCCAAGCCCCTCGAAATACAAATTGAAACCACAATGACATCCCTTTACACCCATCAGGATGGATATTAAAAAGAAAACAAAACCAACACACACACAACCTAGGCAGAAACCAGTGTCGGCAAAGATTTGGAGAAATCTGAACCTTGTGCACTGCTGGTGGGAAGATAAAATGGTGCGGCCGCTGTGGGAAACAGTATGGCGGTTCCTCCAAACGTCTAGAAAATGACCACAGAACCCAGCAGGTCCATTTCTGGACGAATACCCCAAAGGACTGAAACCAGGGTCTTATTTGCACATCTGTGTTCACAGCAGCAGCATCACTCATGATGGCGAGAAAGGAGGAAGCCACCCAAGTGTGCACCGATGGATGGACAGATGGACTGGCGACACACACGCGCGCACACGCACACACACACACACACACACACACACACACACTGGAATGCCACTCAACCTTAAAAAGGAAGGAAACTTCGACACCTGCTCCATCATGGGTGAACCTTGAGGACACGGTGCTGAGTGAAAGAACGCAGACCCAGAAGACATTACGGGCTGAGTCCACGTCTGTGAGGTCCGAGAGGAAGCAAACTCACAGAGAGGGAGAGCGGGATGGTGGGTATGGGGGGCTGGGGGGTGGGGAAGTGGGGACAGAGTTTCCATTTTATGAGACGAGAAGTCATAGAGATGGAGGGAGGTGATGGCTGCGCAGAATCCGTGCCCACCGCCCCTGAACGGCACACTAAAAACGGTTAACACAGTCAGTTTTATGGTTTGTGTATTTTACCCCGATTTAAAGAACAAGCCAGCTCTCCGTTCGGGAGACAGGCCCCTGGGCGCCTCTGGGCCGTTACCTTTGGTCGTCCGCGCCGATTCCTGGCCAGCCTGGGCGTCCGTCGATCGTTTGCTGTAGGAAACCCATCGGGTCCGGGCAGAGACTCGGGGGCGGGAGGAGTGAGGATGGCGAAGCTGACAGTGACCGGTGTCCGGACGCCCCTCGCTGCTCCCTTGGGGAGGGCAGGGAGGCTGCCACCTCGATGCCCCCAGCCTTCGGCCGTGTCACATCCGGACCGTCCCCGCAGAGCCAGAAACTGGCCACCCCCTGCCCTTGTCTCCTACCGTCTGCAGCCCAGCGCCCACCTCCCGCCCTGCCCGTTCCCTTGCAGAGCACAGCCTAAGCAAAATTACTGAGCAGGAATTTCTGCCTCTGTTTTCATGTGAATTATTTTTTAGATGTCTGTAATTTTTGGACATTCAAAACTATGATAAAAATTAATTGTAAGGCAATTGCTAAAGATACATGCTGTTGTGCAGTTACGTGTTTCTTCCCAGGCTTTTCTCAAGCAATGTTTACGTGGATAAGCTGACATTCCGTGCACCATCTTCTGTTTTGGTGTTTTCCACGTAGCATTACCATTTTGGCCTTTTCTCGTGCCGTAAAAGACTCTTCTGCATGCAGCTAACGGCACCGGGACGAGATCCCACCATGTGACCATGCCGTCTTTTCTGTCACTCTTGCTGTGTTTCTAATTGATTCCATTTTGCAAATAATGTTCCAATAAACATATCTTCTTGAGAATCTTTTTTTGGGGGTACACATTTCCAACTGTCATATTGGAAAAGACTTCCAGATTTTTTTTTGAAGTGCAATCAACAGGTTAAAGGTGGGAATTATTTTATTTTATATTTATCTATTTTTTATAAGCATTTTTTCTTTTTTTCCCGGTTTATTCATTTATTTTGAGGGGGGGGGGGAGGGAGAGAGAGAATCCCAGAGCCTGATGTGGGGCTCGAACTCAAGAACTATAAGACCATGACCTGAGCCCAGATCAAGAGTTGGACGCTTAACTGACTGAGCCACCCAGGTGCCCCTATTTTATTTGAGAGAGAGAGAGAGAGAGAGAGAGAGGGAAAGAGCCTGCATGAACCGGGAAGGGGCAAAGAGAAAAAGAATCTCAAGCAGGCTCTGTGCTGTCAGCGCAGAGCTCGACGTGGGGCTGGAACTCAAGACTCTGGGATCATGACCTGAGCTGAAATCGAGAGTGGGAGGCTCAACGGACTGAGCCACCTGGGTGCCCCAAGGGTGGGAATCATTTTAAAACTTGCCCCACATGGTGGCCCCACCGTGTGGCTACCTGAGGAGGCTTGGTTTCCGTATATTTATTTACCACTGTAAATTTGTACAGAAGCATGGTTTGTTTTCTTGACAGTAGTATAAGGTTCAGATAATTTCCTTGTAGGAATGTGAGCTGAACACTTTTTACTTTTTTCATTATTTATTTTTCATTGTTTTCTAGGGACTTTCTACCAATGTATAGTTTCGCTGAGAGTGTTCATGCCTCCAACACTTTCCACATTTCATATGTATACTTCATGTATATGTAACGTGTACATATTATATGTATGTACATATATATACACACATACATAATATACACATACATATAATATGCGCACACATATATGTATACGTATACAATACATATGATAATATATAATTATAATTATAATAATTTAAAAATTCTAATTTGTTAGTAAAATAGAACACAGCGCTTAAAAAAATCTCTATGTTTTCGGTTACTAGTGAGGTTGAATGTCTTCCCACACGTTTATTTACAGCTGTATTTCTTCTCTTATAAAATTTTTTTTAACATTTATTTATTTTTGAGAGAGAGAGAGACAGACGGAGCATGAACGGGGAAGGGTCAGAGAGAGGGGGAGACACAGAATCCGAAGCAGGCTCCAGGCCCCGAGCTGTCGGCACAGAGCCCGACGCGGGGCTCGAACTCGCGGACCGCGAGATCGTGCCCTGAGCCGAAGTCGGACGCTGGACCGACGAGCCACCCAGGCGCCCCTGTATTTCTTCTCTTATGAGCGTCCTTTGAATGTCCACCTGTGGAGCCTGGGATTCTTCTCACTGATTCACACAAGCTCTTTATAAATTCAGTCTGGGAACACCTCGTCATATTTTTGCAGATACTTTGCCCCCCTTGACGTTTGCAGGTTGAATGAACTGGTGTTCTTGGGGTTTCTCTCTCCTCCTCCTTCCTGCTCCCGGGGGCTCTCTCCCGCTTTCCCGCGAGGGTCAGTGTGAACAGGTGCCGTGTGGAGGCGGCCTGGGCGGTCGGGGGAGCCTCGGGGGCCTGGGGTCTCTGCATTCGGCCAGCTGCTCACCGTGGGGTTCGGGCAGATTCTGTAACTTGCGTGAGCATCAGAGAAACGTGGGAGGGGGTCAGTGGGACGGTGAGGAGAGAGACCACTACGTGAGAACGCCCAGCCCTCGTAAGAGGGCCCCGCTCTCGGGGCACCACCGCCTCCTCCGCCAACGTCGCTTTCAAGCACCATTTCTGCTTTCGTGCCACAAGGACAGGGCAGCTGCGCTCAGAGAGGGTGGTGGCGAGGTGAGAACACACAGCAAGAGGAGAACTTCGGCCGTAAGCAAAGTAAGCGGGTCTGCCCGGAGGGAGATGCGGCCGAGGAAAAGCCTTTTCTGTGCCGCGAGCCTCGCCATTAAAGAGAAATCTGAGGACAGAGCGGGCGTGCTGCGTCTGGGGACACGCAGAGCAGTCTTTGGGAGTGCAGAAACCACTTTTGAGACTCTCTCTTTGCGTTATTTTTCGTCGATCCTTCAAAAAATGCCAATTTTGGAGTATGCTTTATTAGGTACATAATATATTCTCACAGAACTACATGTGGTGCTTCATAAATAAATAAATACACGCACACGTGCGAAGCTCAAAACGCGGCTGCTCGCACGGGTGTGCGGTCAAAAGAGCTCAGAGCGCCCGGAACACACGGGGCGTGTGGATAAAGGCTTTGCTCTATTCTAATCGACTCCTGTGAAACCGCACTGCAGCACGTGGGGAGTCCTTCCTAGCCATGTGGAGCACTTCTTTACTTCTTTATTTGTAAGCCGCAGGCTGGCAAACCGCTTCCCCACGCTTGAGCTTATTAGATGCCCACAGCAGCCCGGGGAGCGGGCGGGTTTTGGGTTTCTTCCAGGGCAGCTGTGGGGAGGGCAAGGTTCCCCAGGGAGCACCGTGTGCTTCAGGGCGGGGCAGGGAGGCCCCCGTGCTGCATCTGCTGGGAGGAGCTCTTTCTGCCCGGAGGAGGACCAGAGGGCTCAGGAAACGGCACACGATCTCCGCGGCAGCAGTGGTGGGGAAAGTCACCCCTGTTCTTGACGGGATCTGTGTCCACACCGCAGGAGGTGCTGCTGAGGACGTCCAGACTGTGGCCCCCCAACATCCGGAACTCAAACGGGACTCAGACTCTAAGGGAATAAAGCAGAGGCGGCAAAGGGGTCAAGAGTATCCGGGGACCCCCTGGCGCACCTGTTGGCCTCCTCGCTGGTCCCGGAGCCCTCGCTCGGAGCTCGGTGGTGTCTGACTCACCGGGCAGATCAAGGGAATAAAGGGCACCGTCCTCCCATCACACGTCTCCGTGGCGTAAAGGCTCTGCCCGGACCAGCGAGCGACGTCACGACGTGGGCGCAGGAGAGTCTATGAGGGGACACCCAGGGTCTCCCCCGCAAAGCTGGCCGTCTGCCTCTCCGCAGAGGGTCGGAGAAGGAATGAATCACGGAGGTCAGCGTCGCAAGGGGCTTCGCCGAAAAGGCGAGCTACAAGATGAGCCCGGAGAGTGGGAGAGTATTTCAGTAAGCGGAGCAGAGCACGAGTGGGTGAACGTGTTCTGTGTTCGGGAAATGCACGCGAAAGCCACGATAGGCGTCCCCTGCGCCCCCGCCAGTATGAGGAGCCGCTGGGACACACAGACCTTGTTGCTGGACACACAGAGTGGCCCTCGGGACTTGGGAAAACAGTTGTGCGGCTTCTCCTGAGCACAGACACGTACACGCTCTCCCGACCCAAGAAACCCCCTCCCGAGTAGGTCTCCGGGAGAAATGGGTGCTTACGTCCCTGAGAAACTACGTCCAAGTATCTTTGTAGGAGTTTTGGAATTATTTTTAATTATTATTATTTTTTTTGAGAGAGAGAGAGCAGGAGAGAGGGACAGAGGAAGAGAGAAAAAGATGGAGGGGGAAGAGAGAGGAAGAGAGCGAGAGAAAGAGAGAGAGGGAGAGACAGGGGAAGGGAGAGAGAGAATCTCAAGCAGGCTTCACGCTCAGCATGGAGCCCGACTTGGGGCTCGATCTCACCGTCCTGGGATCATGACCGGAGCCCAAATCAAGACCTGGTGCTCAACCGACTGAGCCACCCAGGTGCCCTGTTTGTAGCAGTTTTAATTACGAGAGTCCAACCCGGAGATTCCCAGCTCTTCGTGAACCGTGGGCCGGAGATGCCTGGCGTATATTCGCAGCGAACTGTAGCCACTGTCTGAAACAGTTCTCTCAGACACAACGCGGAGCAGAGGAGACCGGATGAATGAGAGCCCCAGAACAGCCCTAGGGCGTCACCACACGTGCACGAAGTTCAAACACAGCCGAACCTCGTCCACGATAAAGAGGATGAACAGGCAGAGAAGTAGGAAACTGGCTGGGGGTTGGGGCGCGGGTGGGGGGGGAGAACAAGGGGGAAGGACCACGACGGAACCTCCTAGAAGCTGGAAATAGTCCATATCTTGATGTGGGCGCTGGTCACACAGGTGGGAACAGATATAAAAATGAGGCCACTCTGCACTTAAGATTTGTATGGTTACTGCATAGGAGTTGTATCTCAATAAAAGCGGTTTTAAAAATAACCAAAAACAGCAGCGTCTGGGTGGCTCAGTTGGTTCAGCGACCGGCCCTTGATTTCGGCTCAGATCACGAGTGATGTCACAGCTTGTGAATCTGAACCCTGCATCAGATTCTGCACTGACAGCACGGAGCCTGCTCGGGATTCTCTCTCCCTGCCTCTCTCTGCCCCTCCCCCTTGAGCGCACTCTCTCTCAAAATAAATAAAACAAACGAAACAACCAAAAATAATCATCAAACTAAGAAAAAAAAAAGGCCATTTAGGTAAGGAGAGGAAACCACATTCCAGTAATTCACGGGAGAGGCTTCTGTCTTTTTTGGGAAACCAAAGTCTGATCTTTTGAGTCATTTGTCCCCCTCACATCCTTCCCGAAGCAGAAATCCATACCTTCGCAAAAATGTTTGTCCAAGTCATTGCCTGCTCCGGTCCTCGTCACCGAAGGCTGTAACGTGTCATTCGCCCAGAGCTGCAGGGCAAGTGCTTTGAAACGCATCAGTTTCCAAAGCAAAATGGTCCTTTCCTTGAATCTTCGTTGAACAAGATGTGTTTCGGAGACTGGACGCATGCAGACTTATTTCGTTTCTGAGAACGACACCCTGTACTTGAGGGCCGCTGAGCGAGTCTGCTGAGGGAGACGGGCGAAGGCTGTTGGGACATTCGGAAAACCGTGGGCGGTGGCTCCTCCGGTCGCCCGTCGGCACCGGCGGGGGTGGGGCAGAGATGGACGAGGGCCCAAGGCGGGCGGGCGGGCGGGCGCATTTCCTGGTACGGGTTTCCCACGGAGAAGAGAGTTACAGGGGATCCGGTGGGTGGCATGAAACGTGCCCGTGGCAGGCGCCCAGCGAGTACTCGGATGTTGAACGAATCAATAAGCAGAAAGCCCGAAGTCTCTCTTTTGCTAATAGCACAGAGCCGGCTCCAGATAAACCGTCCAAGTTACCCCCTGGCTTTTCAGTTCTGTCCCCTCGGCCTCCCTCGAGGGCACCCCCGCCCCCCGGCCCCCACAGGTGCACCTGCCCTTCGCCCAGTCTCCCCGGCAATTGAGCCTCGAAGACACCTGTGACCTGTCTTCACACTGAGGCGCCGAGTTGGGCTGGGAGGGGGTCATGGATGAGGTGCAGGGGAGGGGGATCTGCACACTAATGGGGATCAGCACTGGAGCCTCTGCCCCGAGTGTCCGTTCCCTGGCGGAATCCCGGCCACGAACCCCGGCAGCTCCACAGGACGCGCGTATACACAGCGCGACGTGCCTCTGGGCTTCACGGCCTGGCCCGCAGGTGCCGGAGGCCTCGGGCCATAATTTCCAGCTCCAGTAAAATCCTCACATATCTTTTTATACCTGTTCTAAATTCATTTGGGCTCTGGGCCTTTTAGGCCTCGCTGATAATGTGCAGGACTGGGACGAGGCAAATGGGGCTCGTCTGGCCTCGCACTGTCGTCTATAAAAAGGGGAAAAGAAAACCCTGAATATTTATGCCTGGGCGCCTGGCCCCAGACCCCCCTCCATCCATCTTTTCCAGTTCCCGGACTCCGTGAAGAGCCAGCGGCCACCCCCCTCCTCCCCGAGGGCCACACCACGCGATTCCACGGATGCGTTCCCAGCCACTGCTTTCCTGGGATTTTACACCAGAAACTGTCTGCAGCATTTGCTGCGGGGAGACATCTGGGGGCACAAGTGACATCAAAGCCATTTGGCATTTGGTCACTGATGTGTCCGTGGGTGACCGGTGCGGAGAAGGACATTTGGGTGCTCAGGGATGCCCTGCTTTCCGGAAGTTCACTCAATGCCACCTCGCTTTTACGAAGGGTCAACAGCAGTGCCTGCACTAACCGGAAGAAAGCTGAAGAGGGATTTTGGATTTTACGAAAAAAGCTGGTTTCCGTGCTAATGAGGGTTTTTGATGAACGGGCATGGCGGACTGTGGACTTTCAGGAACCAGGGATGCTTTGCCGTACGTCATGGTGGCTTAAGGAAGGTTTTACAGACACGCTCTCTCTGGGTTACCGGGGGAAGCCTGCATCTAATGTAAGCCCTCTAATGACCACAACTGTTGAAGTCAAGGGGTTTCGGGTGGATGAAAAGAGGCATGACATGGGGCGCCTGGGTGGCGCAGTCGGTTAAGCGTCCGACTTCAGCCAGGTCACGATCTCGCGCTCCGTGAGTTCGAGCCCCGCGTCGGGCTCTGGGCTGATGGCTCGGAGCCTGGAGCCTGCTTCCGATTCTGTGTCTCCCTCTCTCTCTGCCCCTCCCCCGTTCATGCTCTGTCTCTCTCTGTCCCAAAAATAAATAAAAACGTTGAAAAAAAAATTAAAAAAAAAAAAAAAAAAAGAAAAGAGGCATGACATATTCTGATTCATTAGCTTGAGCATGAAAAGGACTTTAACTTCACCGCAGCTGTTCAAATGTTTCTGGAGCCCGAACTGACTTCCCTGCTTTTGCAAATCCTGTCTGTGAACATAAATCTTCCTAGGATCATCTTAGTTGAAGCGATCACCACGCTGGAGAGGCAACTGGCCGGAATTCTAGATGGAGGGATCTCGTGGGTGTGTTGGCAAACATTTACCGACTGGCTCCCTCCAAGGGTAGACAGTCTGGTTCGTGGTGTTTCCCAGTTTCATGATGCAAATACTCGTGTGTGGCTGACTTCAAGTGACCGGCTTGATATCCCCGCACGTCAGTGGGGTTGACGTGTGTATAATCGGCTCTCACAGCTGATTCCGGCCAGTGGGCGTGCCATTTCCAGAAGACTTTTTTTTTTTTTTTTTAATTTCAAATATGAATGTATTTTGCCTAAAAGCAAGTGCAGAAAAAAAACAGAGGGCTGAAATGGTACCATAGGGGTCATCCCACTGTATCCCAGTCTGGCCACATTGAGGGTTTGGGTTCGTTTCTGGCTGAGAAAAAATGTTGAGATGGTACAACCTCTGTCCTTTCCTTTAAGGCGCTGTTGGTCGAGGGGCGCTTGGGGGGGCGCAGTCGGTTAAGCGTCTGGCTCTTGATCTCAGCTCAAGTCACGACCTCACGGTTCATGGGATCAAGCCCCATGTTGGGCTCTGTACTGACACTGTGGAGCCTGCTTGAAATTCTCTCTCTCCTTCTCTGTGCCCCTCCCCCGCTTGTGCTCGCTTTCTCTTTCAAAATAAATAAATAAACTTAAAGAAAGATGCTACATAGTTGGATAGGAACTAGTCCAACAAAGCTCATGGTGGAGCTTGGCTTTTACATTTCTCTCTGCTGAGAGACCGGTCTGGACCGGAGAGCACGCCTCACACTCACCCCCCTTCCCCCCGCGCCGCCTGCCCCCCACGCCTTGTCCTTGAAGAAGTCCTCCCCGTCCCTGGCTCCGGGGGAAGGGAAAGCCACGTGGGTTCTGCCGGCGGCTCCTGTATCACTGCCCTCCATCTGCAGAATTCCCAAGACATCCCTGGGTCCCCTGGGCTCGGCGGCTAGGGACAGAAGACACAACGAAAAACAATGGCATCGCCATACTTACGTTCGAAAACTTGAGTCCTGGATACCTGCTCCTCCCCTTCCCTCCACCCTTCTTAAAAACACAGATTCTGGTACGGCTAAACCATCCTGGTAGCCACGTGTAGTTTCTCCAGCGGAGAGAAGCCGGAAGGCGGGGTGTGCTGCCTCCTCAGGGAGACCCCCCGGGACCCAGGTTACCCAGGCTGGTGGAACTGGTTCCTTCCCTTCGGTGCCATAGAAGTCTGCCACTACAGTGTGAGTAGCATGGTTACAGGTGCCATTTTACCGTCGGTGGCTGGCTCCTAGCAAAGCTGTATCGGGGAGAGACAAGCCGGATAGGAGGGGATGACAAGGACAGAGGAAGAGAGGAAGGGAAACCGATGATGGAAAATGAAAGATGTTTCAAGACCCTGACTCCCCCCACCCCCCCCACCCCCGCCGCAACAGCTCTTTGGGGCTGGCTGACTGGCCAGCACTTACCTCCTGGAGGTTTCTGGGGGCGAAGGGTGGGGACGTGACAGTTCTGAGCTGTTTTCATTTGTCATCCTTGGCGAAGATGAGGCTTGATTCCAAACTTCCATTTCAACCTCGGTTCTAAAGCAGATTAAGTGAATGAAAACAGGTACAGCTCAGGGTTGAGAAATGGCTTGGGAGTTTCTCCAAGGAAGGATTAGATGCTTTACCGAGAAAAGAAAAAATAAATGGACTCAGATGATGTGCGATGCTGCCTCTTTCCAGAGCATTCTGAAGGGGCACGGAGGCAAGGTGGCAGGCTTGGGCGCCGTGTGTGGACAGCCACGACCGAGCTCCGCGTGCGCCCGAGGCCGACGGACCTCTGTTATCGTCGTCAGGGTCTCAGACGCGTCCCCTCTGCTGAGCAAGCCCGTCTGCTTCCCTGCTGGGAGTCCAGCTGGGGGAAATCTTTAGGCATGGATGTTTCTGAGTGAATCGTTTTTAATCTAATGTCGCTCGCCCGAGGGAAGGCTGTTGAAATCTTGCGTGAAGAGTAGATAATCTCTTGGATGGTCATCCTTTTGGAAATGTGAAGAAACCCGGGTGTCTAGGGGACCTGTGGCTGATTTGAGCCAAATCTGAGGCTGGAAACTGGGACTTTGGGACTTTGGCCACTAACAATACGTTCAAAAACGTGGGCAGGATGGTGAGGGAAGGGATTCACATGTGGTCTTGACCCTGAAGTCCCCACCTAACTAATGCCCAGTGGTAGAGATTTGGCTGTGACGACCAGTGGTGGCGAGACAGATTTTTGGACAGAGGCCTCCCAGGACCTCTCGAACTCCCTGTCACGGAGACCGCCGCTGGTGAAGGCTTATAATCCACTGAAAGTGCTCAGATCCTGGCTGCCTTGACATATGGCCACGTTAAGTTCAGCAAAAGGATAAATTGTATTGTTCTGGATGCCACCATTGGGCAGATCTAGTCATTTTACATTAACCTGCCTTCATTTTCAAAATGTGGCTGCCAATTCACGACGACCCCTCCACATCTTAGATGCTGGTGCGGTTGCCAAGAGCCACACCATCTCTTTCAATGCCATCAGAGTCTGAAATGACTCCAGGACTATGAAAAGGAGCTTCAAGCCTATCATCTGATGATTAATTCCTTTCTCAGGTTGAGAGGGAGGGAAGGGTTGTCACCAGCCCAGAAAGCTCAAGTCTAACTAGCTTCTGGTCGGAAACAGGCAGGGAAGAAGCAACCTCAGGCTCCAACCTACCCTTTGGTTGGGGAAAAGGGTGTGAAAGTCCTTCATCGGAACACGCAGGATGAGAACAGTGTCCAGGAGACCAGGAGGAGCTGTCTGCCTCCAAGATGCTGTTGCACACACCACGACTGCCAACGAAACAGGCAACGACGTTATTTAAGAAAGGTGCCTCGGTGGGGCACCTGGGTGGCGGAGTCAGTTAAGTAAGCGTCCGACTTCAGCTCAGGTCATGATTTTGCGGTTTGTGGGTTCGAGCCCCGTGTCGGGCTCTGTGCTGACAGCTCGGAGCCTGGAGCCTGCTTCGGATTCTGTGTCTCCGTCTCTCTCTGCCCCTCCCCAACTTGTGCTCGCTCTCTCTCTCTCTCTCAAAAATAAACATTTAAAAAAAAAAAAAAAGAAAGAAACATGCCTCAAGCCAAAACGTCCTGGTTGGCTAGTCTGGCATTTTGATGATTTCTTTTCTGAGAACATCACTATTATGCAAGTTCCTATCATTTCCCCCTTTATAGCATAAACAATCTGAGTGCTTAATTTTCAAGATAATGCCTGATAGGATTTCTCTCCCTAGCTGGTTCCATCCACCTCCCATTTTATCAGGCATCTTATGCTCCAGCCGGGTGGAGAGCTTTAGTCTTCACTGTGTCCAGAATATGCCAGGACCCTTCTTCCTCATTCTGCTTTGGGACACGTAACTTTAAGAGGTCAGTTTTAAGAGTTTTGGCAATTGTGATCACCGGCGTGCAAACTAAGATGTGCACATGTCCACCACCTAGAAAGGCATGGTCGATTTGCTACCCACCTCTCATCCCCCAAACCCCCTTCTGGTTTCTACCACCACAGGGTTGGGTTTTTTTGTCTGTTCTCGGACTTCATAGGATGACATCCTATTATCTGTATTCTTCCCGTCTGGCCTCCTTTGCACAACATAGTGGCTTGGGAGATTCGTGCACACTGTGTGTCAATAGTTCGTTTCTTCTTGCGGCCGAATAGGATTCCATTGCATGAAATTTACTTATCGACTTTCCAAGCAGATCCACAATGTAATCCATTTCGTGTTGATGAATGTTGGGATTACGAACAAGGGTTTGTGTTTGACACATTTAAATTTTTCTCCGGTGAACTCCCAGGTAAAGACTCTCTGGGTCACGGAGTAAACGTGCGTTTCATTTTATAGGAGGCACAGATCTTCAACGTGGTGGAATCACCTTACACAGCCACCAACAATGCGGGAGTTCCAGTAGCTCCGTCAACCTTTTATATTGTTAGCCATTCCAGTGGGTGAGAAAACAGTTCTCTCCTTTCTGTTTGACTAACTGCTCTTCGTCCTTCGAGACCGCTCGGGCACCACCCTTTCCGTGTGGCTTTCCGGCTTTCCGCTGTGCTGAATTTTCATGGCCTCAGTGACGAGTGTGAACCATCCGTGAACTGTCTCTTACAGCCCTGACCTCCCTGGGACAGAAGTTGTGCTTTATGGGTCTCTGCCCCCAAAGAGTGCTTAGCAGTGTTCCTGGCCGGTGGCAAGAGCCCAAACGAATGTGACAAATGAATGAGGAGTAGAGACGGAGTTAGAAGCTAGTTTCTGGT
Organism: Herpailurus yagouaroundi; assembly: GCF_014898765.1. NCBI lineage: Eukaryota > Metazoa > Chordata > Mammalia > Carnivora > Felidae > Herpailurus > Herpailurus yagouaroundi. The sequence continues at coordinate 3,393,439 of NW_024412447.1, read as the reverse complement.
TTTGAAATCTTGGCATTTCTGATTCTTTTAAAATGGGCATTTCAAGAGATGTTGAGGTTAAATTGTATAAAGTGTGATCAATATACTGATTAATGGTTTTCTTTTTTTTTTTTCAAAAATCTTTTTAACATTTATTTATTTTTGAGACAGAGAGAGAGTATGAACAGGGGAGGGTCAGAGAAAGAGGGAAACACAGAATCCGAAACCGGCTCCGGGCTCTGAGCTGCCAGCACAGAGACCGACGCGGGGCTCGAACCCACGGACCGTGAGATCATGACCTGAGCCGAAGTCGGACACTCAACCGACTGAGCCACCCAGGCGCCCCTATGGTTTTCAATACCATCTCCCCTGTCCTCAGATTCCTTACTGGATCACAGTGGGCAGCAGCACTAAAATCTGTTTTGTTTGAAGCCCACGACGGTAGAGGGAGATTGTGAAGGCCGGGCTGCACTGTCCACAGCACAGAGTGCCTGCCTAGGTTGTGTCTCTCATGTGAGCCTGTTTTAAAGAAGTCAACCTCCATGCACACTGGAGAAGGTGCCCGTTTTGCTACAGGGTAGCAGTGGCCTTCTGCTTCACCCTCATGGTGACCGCTAGTGCCCTTGAGGCCACCTGGGCCAGCTGGGTCCCCGGTGACTCTGTGTCCTCTGTATCCTGCCCCAGCGTGTTGCATGTGAATTGATCCACATCTCACCCACAGGACTCCAAGTTTCTCACGTAGCCAGCTCTGCTCCTACACATTTCTCAAGACCCCACTCAGGTCTCACCCCATCCGAGAGGATTCCGGAAATTCTAGTCCTTGCCCCATGCCCGATTCAGGGCCCTGCCCACAACGGAGGTCCAAATATTGGTTGATTAATTTTCAAGGTGACGAGGCTATAGCAATGCCTCCAAATCCACCACATGAGATGGGGTCTTCTACAGCTGACATGACGGTGGGCACTGTGTTGGCTGCCACATTCCCCGACTGGCTGACAGGTGGGCTTTTGTACCGCAGGGCGGAGAGGGAGAAGGCCCAAACTGCCTTACCTTGAGGAACATTCCAGTTCACATTCCAAAATCCCCTGGGGAAAAAGAAAGCCCTGTTCCAGGTGATCTACTGTTAAGTCAACACCGCTCAGACGCTCAGGGGCCCCCCCTTCCACCTTCCCATCCTTTGTGTCTCGACGTGGCCCCGCGTGATGGCTCGGGCAGCACACGCACAAACACTTGTTAGGTCAACAGGAACTATTTTAAGGTGAACTAGAAAAACATAGAGTTAGTACATGTAGTTTAGAATTTCTAAGATATTATTTCATAAGATAAAGCGACATTGATTTAGGTTAAAAAAAAAAAAAGTACAAAGTTCAACGTAAAGAAAATCATGGAGTGGATTATAGTACAGTGTTTGAATATGGGTAAAATGGTGAAGGTAGTACCTGAACGTCGAAAAAGCAGTGGACTGTCCCAAAGCCCTGATCATGACAGAAGACGATGCGTTAAGTCATCCCCTCTGGGCCTGTTGGGTTCCCATCCCGGGGGTGGGAGAGGAAGTGATCTACGCACCTGCCTGTGGGGCTCAGCCACCGTTTGACCTGAAAAATCAGCACTGGTTGGTATCTGCACTTGCAAATTAGTCTAAGACGTGGCAATGAGCTTCAGTGGATGGGCCTTTCCTCACGTACAGACCTCGTTCTCGAGGACGCCCCACGGAGAGGGACGCTGGGTCCACTCACTTCTGCCCGAGCTCTTCCTGCCTCGCTTCCGGGGTTTTGAAATCTTTCTCTCTCCTCTTCCCACCTATGGCCATGTCTGTTCCAGAACGTTCTGTCCCTCTGTCCCATGACACACTGATACTGCTCTCCTCTGAGGCACCTGCTGTCCCTCGTGCCTGTCGTGAGCACCACGTCCTCTGAACATCTGAAGTGACAAGGTGATGGCTAATGTCTGCCGTGTGGGGGCCGTCTGCCTCCTCACACCTTCGTCTGGGGCACTTGGATCCACGTGACTTAGCCGAGGACCTCCAGCATCTGGCATGTCACACACAGCACTTTGCTCTGCCTTGTCTACTCGACGGTAGTTCGTCTCGGTGAAGCCCTCCTGTCGCTCACAGATGGTTCAGCACACATCGCAGGGATGAGCAGGGAACCCTCCCAACACCCTACTGACCCTCCCCGAGACCGCGTCCTGCTTTGGGAACGTCCTCAGGCCCCCAGATTCCAGGGGAGAGACAGCACCTCCCCTCCCCAGCCTGCTCCCCCCACCCCCCCACAGCGACAGGCCCAGGAAGCTGCGTTCCGTTGGCGACTCAGCAGCAGAAGCGTGACGCAGGCCAGCAGGTGCGTCCACATCTCTGAGGACAGGCCTAGAAAGATGTTCACGTCCACAGCCTGGAGAGGACTGGGCAGGCACTGAGAGCTGCAGGCACATCTACAGAAGTCCCTCTGTGTCACTCGTTTGACTTCTGTTATGAGTCTGTCCCCAGAATGCCAGCCCGTGCTGTCTCTTGCATAGTTTCCCTTTCTAATAAAAGGGAGGTGAAGGCTTTGCCCCCCACTAACTTCCCGGCAGGAACTGTGCTTTGGCTTCAAAGTGCTGGGCTTGTCCCTGAGCCGAGGGCACTCGGTGCCCCCAGCCTGCTTCGGGGACACACGCCGAGTCCTGGGAGGAAGGTATATGGTCCCGGCCAGCGGGAGGGATTTAACGATGTGTGTCAAACACACCCTGAACGCCAGGGTTTGCTGAGACCCAGGGCACTTGTAAGGAGTGACAGGATCTGTATCTGCGGTCCTCGCGTCAGCTTTCCTTCTCTTCCTGCAATGTTCCCTTCAGCACCGCCACGGGGCTATGTGGTAAGGACACAATTTTTACACCTAAATGTGGGTTGGGGGGTCACAGGGGGAGCCTCATGGGGCTGCAGCAAAGACTTGAGACCAGTGAAGATGGCACATAGTAGCCAGAGTCCGTGTGGAGGGACGGCCACATACCCCGCTGTGGCTGGCTGCCTGGGTGGGAGCGGACCAGGGGGGGGGTGGCGCAAATGCCACCCTGAGCTCTGGTGCACCATCAATTGTCCCCAAAGAGTGTATTTTTTTCTTTGTTTTTATCCTTACACATATAATCCACAAATACACCTTGTTTTTCAATGTTAGCAGCTTTATTGAGGTATAACTGACCTATCGCAAACTGTACATATTTAAAGAGAACAGCATGAGATTACACACAAACACACACAAGTCCGCACCCCCATCAAAGCAGCCAACAAAGCTGCTCCCTCCCCAGACTTTTCTCGAATCACGCCCTCCTGCCCATCCCCCACGAAGGAACTGTCACTGTGGATTTGTTTGTGTTTCCTAGAATTTTCTTTCTTTTTTTTTTTTTTAATGTTTATTTATTTTGAGAGAGAGCATGTGTGAGCAGGGGAAGGGCAGAAAGAGAAAGAGAGAGAGAGAGAGAGAGAGAGAGAGAGAGAGAGATCCCAAGCAGGTTCCACGCTGTCAGCATGGAGCCCGATGTGGGGTTCCATCGCGTGAACCGTGAGATCATGACCTGAGCTGAAATCGGGAGTCAGATGCTCAACCGACTGAGCCACCCAGGCATCCCTGCCTTTGCTAGAATTTTCTATGGGATGCAATCATGTTCTCTGCTTTGTCTCGCTTCTTCACTCAGTGCACTTCTTTCGGGACTCGTCCGCGAGGCCACGTGTATTCTCCATCCATTCTTTCTGTGGCCGAGCAGTGTCCCGCTCTCTGAATGTACCGCGGTGGGCTTATTACTTTCCTGCCGATGGACATCTGGGCTGTTTCTGATAAACAGCCTTTCGTTCTGTGGGGTAAAATACCCAGAAGACCTAAGTTATAGGTCTAACCAGTACGTGTTATAGTCAGTCATTTTCATTTTAGTCCCTGATAGGTGGGCAGGGGTATCCCACTGTGATTTTTGAAACTTATTTTATTAATAAAAATTTTTAAGATTTATTTTTGAGAGAGAGAGAGAGAGAGACAGAATGTGAGCAGGAAAGGGGCAGAGAGAGAGGGAGACACAGAATCGGAAGCGGGTTCCAGGCTCCGAGCTGTCAGCACAGAGCCCGACACGGGGCACGAGCCCACGGACCACGAGACCATGACCTGAGCTGAAGTCGGACGCTCCGCCAACTGAGTCACCCAGGTGCTCCTAAAACTTATTTAAAACGGTCACAGATACACAGGGGGTTGCAAAGTTATCACAAAGAGTTCCAATACACCTTCACCCCGTCACCCCCAATGGTTTCATCGTACACAGTGATTGTACAACCAGGAAGCTGACACTGGTACAATGTGCGTGTGAGTAGTTCTGTGCTCCTTACCGCATTCTGGATCTGTGGAACCACTGCGGCAATCGAAACAGGATTATCCCATCACCACAAAGCTCTCCCCCCTGTATCTTTTCACAGGGACAGCCACCTCCCCACCACCTCTCTCTGTTTTCCATCTCTATAATTTTGTCATTTCATGACCGTTACATAGATGGGACCGTACGTTTGTCTTCATGTTCACGCAGCACGTTGGTGAGCAATTTTCTTTTTTTTGTACTGTGCTCCTCTGATTGTAGCATCAGCCTAGTACTTGCTTCATAAAATTGGCCGGGAACAGTTTTCACCTCTTCTATTTCCTGGAATAGATTCTACAGAATTGGTGTTAATTTTTCTTTAAATATTTGGTAGCACTCTCCTGTGAATCCATCTCAGGGCAGAAATTTCTCCATAGGAATCTTTATTTATTTATTTTTTTTTATTTTATTTATTTATTTATTTATTTTTTTCAACGTTTATTTATTTTTGGGATAGAGAGAGACAGAGCATGAACGGGGGAAGGGCAGAGAGAGAGGGAGACACAGAATCGGAAACAGGCTCCAGGCTCCGAGCCATCAGCCCAGAGCCTGATGCGGGGCTCGAACTCACGGACCGTGAGATCGTGACCTGGCTGAAGTCGGACACTTAACCGACTGCGCCACCCAGGCGCCCCAACCACAGGAATCTTTAAATGACGAATCAATTTCCTTGATAGCTATAAGGCTATTCAAATGATCTATTTCCTACAACTCCAGTGAGTTGTGGTAGTTGATCCTTTTCAAGGAATTCATCCATTTCGCCTAAGTTGTCAAATTTATGTGTGTAGAGGTATTTGTAGTATTCCCTTATTATCCTTTGGACGTTTGCAGAATCCATAATGACGCCCCCAGTTTCATTCATAGTAACTGTCTTTTATTCTCCGTCTTGGTGGAGGTTTGTCCATTTTCCTCACTTTTTCAAAGAACCAGCTTTTTGTTTTACTGATTTTTCTCCGTATCTGTTTTTAATTTCTTTGATTTCTGCTATTATCCTTATTATTTACTTCCATCTCCTTGCTTTGGTTTTATTTTTCGGTTCTTTCTCTGTTTCTGGAAGTGGAGGCTTTAACTATTGGCTTCAGAATTCCCTCACTTCTGATGTAAATATTCAGTGCTATAAATTTCCTTCTCAGAGCTCTTTTAGATGCTTTGCATTTTCATTTAAATTCAGTTATACATATCTTTAAAATTTTTCCCTGAGACTCCTTTGACCCACGGATGATTTAGAATTGTATTTTGTGGATATCAAACATGGGGAGAACTTCCGGTTATCTTTCCGGTATGGGTTTGCAGTTTGAGTCCGATGTGCTCTCCAAGTATGTATTATGTACAATTTCAATGCTTTTAAATACATTGAAATGTGTTCAATGGTTCAGGATATGATCTTGGGTAATATTCCATAAATACTTGAAAAAAAATGTGTATTCTGCTGTCTTTGAGTGGGTTTTCTATAAACGTCAATTCATCCTGATGGTTGATGGTGGTGCTGAACTTTTTATGTCACCTCGTTTTTTTTTTTTTTGTCTAGTTGTTCAGTCAACTGTTGTGAGAACGGTGTTGAAGTCTACAACTGTGATTGCAGATTGGTGTTTTTCTCCTTTCACTTCTATGAATTTCTGTGTGTCATATTTTCAGTTCTGTTGTCTAGTGCATACATATTTAGGATTGCTGTAACTTCTTGTCAGATTGACCCTTTCATCATTATGTAATGTCTCTCTCTGTCTCTGGTAATTTTCTCTGCTCTGACGTTTACTTTATCAGATTTTATATAGCTCGATTTTATATTCCTTATCTTTTTTTTTTTTTAATTTTTTTTCAACGTTTATTTATTTTTGGGACAGAGAGAGACAGAGCATGAATGGGGGAGGGGCAGAGAGAGAGGGAGACACAGAATCGGAAACAGGCTCCAGGCTCCGAGCCATCAGCCCAGAGCCTGACGCGGGGCTCGAACTCACGGACTGCGAGATCGTGACCTGGCTGAAGTCGGACGCTTAACCGACTGTGCCACCCAGGCGCCCCAATATTCCTTATCTTTTTATTTCTATTAACTTTTTTCTATTCTTTTACTTGCGATCCACCTATATCATTATATTTGAAGTAACTTTACTAGAGAGAACAGTTTGATCATCTCCTCCCTGCCAATCTCTGCCTTACACCTGGCTTATTTAGATGATTTACATTTAATGTAATTATCGAAGTGCTGCCCCTGCCATTTTGTTTTTTGTTCTGCCATTCATTCTCCCTATATTCTGTTTTTCTGTTTTCCCTGCCTTCCTATGGGTCACGTGAGCATTTGTTTTAGAACTCTTTTTATTTGTCCAGAGTGATTGAGTCTCTTTCAATTTTTTAAATCATCGATCTAGAATTATATATGTAAAATATAAATATATGTATATATTAAGAGTCATAGGCATCTGAGGCATGTTATGTGTCTCACACGTACACAACTTACCACAGTCTATTTGTGTTGACATTTTACGAGTTCAAAGGAAGTGTAGAGACTTACATCTCTTTTCATCCTTTGCCCTCTCCATTTATAAAACAACTGTCCTCGATATTTCTCCTACTTACAATGAGAACATATTAAAAAGTGTTATTTGACTTTTGCTTCATAATTTGGAAGCCTCAGAAGGGAAGGAAAGGCTGCCGTATTTACACATGTTTCTGTCTGCTGTCCTTCCTTCCTCAGGGTTCCGGTTTTTTTTTTTTTCTGGTTGCATTTCCTTCTTGTCTGAAGAGCTTCCTTTAACAATGTTCTTTTAGATCTTCTGGCTATAAATTCTAGTTTTCCTTCGTCTGGCACTGCCCTTATTCTCCCTTTATTCCTGAAGGTTACTTTCTGCTGGATATAGAGTTGTAGGTGACAATTCTTTTCTTTCAGCACTTGGAAAATGTGTCACTTTTTTTCTGGCCCCTGCGGTTTCTGATGAGAAAACACCATCATTTGAATTATTTTCCCCTAGACTTAATGTCCCATTTTCCTCCGAATGCCCTCAGGATTTTTCTTTTCTCTTTAGTTTGCAGAAGCTGGACTGTGATGTGTCTTTCTTTGAGTGTATCTTTCTTGGGGTCACCCAGCCTTTTGATCTTGTACACTTATATCTTTTCCCAATTTTGGGAAACTGCAGCCACTATTTCTTTCAATACTTTTTCAGCCACACCCTCTTCGTTTTCTCCTTCCGGGACTCTGATGACCCAAATCTTGTTACGGAATTTTGTTGGAGCTTCGAATGTCTCTGAGATTCTGTTAATTTTGTTTTTCAGTCTGTTTTCTCTCTGGCATCTGGGTTGGGTTATTTCTGTTGTTTTACCTTCGACTTCCCTGCGTCTTTGGTGTGTCCTCCCTCTTCTGTTGGTGAATCCCCCACCGTGACTTTTTGTTCGGGTACTGTGGTCTCCATTTGGTTATTCTTTATAGCTTCCAACTCTTTGCTGCATTTTTTTTTTAATTAAAAAAAAATTTTTTTTTAACGTTTATTTATTTTTGAGATAGAGAGAGAGACAGAGCGTGAATGGGGGAGGGTCAGAGAGAGGGAGACACAGAATCTGAAACAGGCTCCAGGGTCTGAGCTGTCAGCACAGAGCCTGACGCGGGGCTCGAACTCACGGACCGCGAGATCATGACCTGAGCCGAAGTCGGCCGCCCAACCGACTGAGCCACCCAGACGCCCCTTTGCTGCATTTTTAAATTTTCATCATGTTTGTAATTGCTTATTTTCTTTTTTTATGATGGCTGCTTTAAAATCCGTGTCAGATAATTCTAATGGCTGCGTGACCTTGCTGTTGGCATCTGTTCACTGCCTGTTCTCATTCAGTTTATGGTCTTCCTGGTTCCTGGATCTGGATCTTATTTAAACCTGACACCAGTCCAGAGGGGGCAGAGGGACGCTACCTTGTTACCGCCGCGTGGGGGCAGAAATTCAGGTTCTTCACGTGGCTTCCATGGTCTGCTGGGTGTGGATGTTTCTCATTACAGTCGAGCGGAGGGGAGGTTGGGCTTCCAGGCTCCCTATGGAATCCGTGGGTGGAAGGGGGACAGGCATCTCACTACTGTTATCTGAATGGCTTCTACTGACACTGGGTGGCAGGAGGGGCGGGGCTATTCCTACCACTTAGTGGCGGTAGAAGCCCTAAGTCTCCGTCATACTCGTTTAGCACGACCCCCCCCCCCCCCCCCCCGTCGGGGAGGTGGAAGGAGGCCAGGCTCCCTCCGGGTGATGGTGGAAGCCCAGGTTCCCCATGTGATCTTGGCACAGTCTCAGCTCTCCCCTTGGCCTGATCTGGAGCCACCAGGCAGCAGCAGGAGGGGGAGGAGTGGGGACATCTTGTCACACACAGCCTGGTGAGCTGCGAGTCTGAACTCTCTGTCTTTGCTGGCAGGGGTAGAGCCACTGTTTCTGTCTGTGGCATTTGGCTGGAGTAGAACAGGCATCGTCTAAAATGTTTGTGCTGCTAGGTTGCCTTTTCCTGGGCCTGTGGCTGGGGAGAACAGGCTTTCCTGGGAGCTTTTTAGTCTGTACCTGGTCCGGGTTACTAGAGTCCCACCTGGGAGCTACATGAGGCCACAAGGAAACCCGGAGAGTCACTGCCGTGTCCTTCCTCGGCTCCTGAGGTCCTTGGCCGGTCTGCCATCTTCTCTCCATTCTCCAGTCTTTTGTTCGTTTTATCTAAATATCCGGGATTTTAGCTGTACTTAATGGGAGGAACAGAAAAAAACAAAAGCACACCTACTCCATTTTTTCCGGAAGCAGGTCTCTTTTCTGGGTCTTCTTTCTAAACACTTGTCCTCCCCTCGTCAGACCCTCTGTATTCTGATCCTTCCCGAGATAATTATTTCTCTTGATTCAACGTGTTTCTTCATAGACCTTTCCCCCTCTGTATTTACCTACACACATTCACATGCAGAGAAAAGTATGATTTTGCCTTTCGTAAAGAGTCAGATGCTGTATGCGTTATTCTGTAGTTTGCTCTGTCCATTTAATATGTCTCGGGAATCACCCCATGTCAACACACAGCATCGTCCCCATTGATTTTAGCTGTCATAAAAAAAGGGAAGTGTCTTCCATATTATAAATAAATGTAATTTATGTAACTACTCTGCTACTGAAAAGCTTCACGTTACCTATAATTTTTTGTTACTATAAACAGCGGTGGTACTAATATCCTTATTCCTGGCTGTTTGAGCACAACCCCAGATTGGGAGAAAATATCTACAAATTGTGTATCTGGCGAGGAACATGTATCCAGAACATATAAAAAGGTCTCAAAACTCAATGATAAAAAGATAAATAGCTTAATGCGAAAACGGGCAAAGGGTTTCGAGAACCATTTCTCCAAAGGCGAGAAATGAATGTCTATCACACACGCGGAAAGATGTTCCACAGCATTAGGCTGCAGGGAAATGCAAATTAAAACCACAATATACTACCCTACGCCCACTAGGATGGCTGGGGTAAGAGAGACATACGATTACAAGCGTTGACAAGGACATGAAGAAAAGCCCTCATCCGTCCATGACGGGAATGCAAAACGGTGCAGCCACGTGGGCAAACGGTCTGGCAGCTCCTCGAAACGTGAGCGTTACCTACGGCCCAGCAATTCTGTGTGTACACGTCGTACGTGTGGACATACGTACTCAAAGGAAATGAGAACCTACGTCCACGCAAACATTTTTACGCAAATGTTCATCCAGTATTATTCACAACAGACGAAAAGGAGGCACCATCAGTGTCCGTGGACCGCCAAATGGACGGACAAAATGCGGCCTAGCCACACAGTGGAACATCACCGGGCGAACAAACTAACGAAGAACGAGTTGCTGAATCACGGCGCATCTTCAAAACCTGCAGCTCGGCGAAAGGAGCCAGTCCTAGATAGAGGCCATTTGTGGTGCGATTTCATTTCTGCGAAACGTCTGGGACACGGACAGTGGTGGAGACAGGAGGTAAATTGGTGGCGGGTCAGGCCGGGGGCAGGGGGCGGCTCAGGGACACGCGGTGAGCGGCCGTTAGCGGCTGCAAGGTTTGCTTTCGGGATGGTGAACACACTCTGAAGCCTGAATGAGGCGATGGTCGCCCAGCCCTGGTCACGTGCAGGTCAGGATGCTGACGTGGAGGCTGTCAGCAGGGGAGCTACGGGGCCCGGCCCCTCAAAGCGTCTCCCGGTAAAGCTGCCAGGAAAACCAGAAACCCGGCGGTGGTCTCACGTAGCCTGTGGCCGCGATCTGCCAGCCCGTGATCTAGACCGACGGCCCCACCGGCCCCGCCTGGCACCTGCCTTCTGGCTCGAAGACCCAGGGCCCTGCCCGCGAGGCCCTTTAATAGATTCTCGGCGACCGTCCGTGGCACAAACCAAACAGCACAATGGGCCGTGCTCTGGATTTTCTAACGTCTTCTCAGAAGAGCTGTGTTTACCATTTTCTCCGCCCGTGAACCCCGTATCTCGCAGGATTTCGCGAGGTTTCATCTACTTGGCAAATCTCATCCCCCCTTCCTCAAGTAACAGTGTGGCGAGGTCCATCGAGTTCCTGGTGGAAGGGCCACTTTTTCTCTGAGGCCTCAGTATCCCCCCCCACCCCCCCCAGCTCTGCTCCTGTTCCTGTTACACTCACCACCCTGAGCACCTGCGCAGCCTGTATGGTTTCTGGATTATGCTGACTGTTCGTTTCTGGATCCCCTTCCCTGAAGGGCAACTCCACAAGAGGGGGGTGTTTTGTCTTCCTCACCGAGGAGCCCCAACTACTGAGCCATCGCACAGAGCTGGCGAGAGGTCCGTTCAGTGAGAGGGCGACTGTTCTGTAGTACTTTTCTTTTTTGTTATATATATATATCTTTTTTTTCCAGAATCAGCTATCATTTCCTGAGTATGCCAAGTGTCCCCATTTTACAGACGGGAAAACTCGAGCTCAGAGTCAGTAAGACCCCCGCCCCAGGTCACACAGCCAGTAGGGGTGGGACCCGGTGTGAATCCAGACAGTGGGCCTCTGGAGCCCACCCTGTGGTGCCCGCCAGCCTGGGGCTGACCCCTGCGGCCACTCTGGATGGCTCGTGTTTCAGCCCCAAGCAAAGACACCTGCACGTCCTACGAAAGGTAAAGGAGAGAACTCTCTGTTGGGCATTTGGAAACACTGAAGGTATCTTGTGAAACCCCCTCACAGGATCTCTGTGCACCCCGAAAGGGAGCGGGCTGGCCAGTTTAGAAACGACTCACAGACAGTGAGAGCGTATGGCTCCAGAAAACAGGAAGTGACGTGCAGGTCCATCGGTATTTTTTTTTTTTTTTAATTTTTTTTTTCAACGTTTATTTATTTTTGGGACAGAGAGAGACAGAGCATGAACGGGGGAGGGGCAGAGAGAGAGGGAGACACAGAATCGGAAACAGGCTCCAGGCTCCGAGCCATCAGCCCAGAGCCCGACGCGGGGCTCGAACTCACGGACCGCGAGATCGTGACCTGGCTGAAGTCGGACGCTTAACCGACTGCGCCACCCAGACGCCCCCATCGGGATTTAGAGACACGGAAACAGACGGTCCACATGCTCGCACACCGTCGTCGTAATCCGCGGGGGCAAGGCTGGGAGGGGGGCCGCCCCAGGGTGGTGTCGGCAGCTGCCGTGGGGGTTCGGCTCCTGGAGACCCCTGAACTGGGAAGACGGCCGTGCAAAGGCTGAGCCTCCGGGGGACGGAGGCAGACACAAGTCTCTCAATCCTGGGCATTTTGCAATGTCATCGTACCCCTTGGTTAGCTGGCTCCTGTGGCCTGGCTCTTTCCTGACCCCTGCGAGGCAAGGAGTCTCTCTTCCCGTTTGCTAGACGGGAGCGGGGTTCCAAGGGGGCTGCACAGACCGGCTGGTGGTGAATGTGGCAGACACGGGCACCGGGTGTTTTGAGTATGATGACTTCATCTAACCGACTGCTTCACCCGGCCCGACATTAATCTTCGGGCTTTCCAATCATCTCTGCTAATAGCCGCCAGGATTCTCTGCAGCCTCATTGAGATTCCAGGGTGTCTCCAGTTTTAGTCCGAGCTGGATTCTGAGTCACTGAAAGGCCACAGAAAATTCAGACCCCAAATTTAGTGGTGATTGTTCTTGGCATCATGGAAGACAATTGTTGAGTAGAGGCCACTCAGGAGGCCAGGACAGGGAGGAGGTGATGCGGGGGAGAAGAGGGAGCAGGGCAGGAGAGCAGGACTTGGCCACCCATGTTTTCAAGTCACGAGTTACATATGTAAATATGTCCAAAACTTCATTAATAATTTTAAAAAATGCATGACAGTCTGCAGTATGACAGAATTCTAAATGGAAGCCGGGACTGACCGAAGGTACAATTTCTTCGCTAAAAGGGCATTAAGTTGTTCCAGGACAAAACGCGGACCGCAGTCCCGTTCCAGGGTGAGGGGCTAAACCAGGTGGCGGATCTGGTTTGGGATGGTGTGGACGGTGTGGTCTCGGTGTGGCTGGCGTGGGGCAGGTGGGCCCCCCTGGCAGAGCGGGTGCCGCGGTCTTCCGCGGTGCGTCCTCTCGCGCACGCCTGGGCGGCCAGGGCGGGGATGGCTCACGCACCCACCGTGCGGAGGCCCCATTTCTTGCTCACGGTGCCCTGAGCTGGCGGCGGAGGTGACCACGGGAATGGACGGACAGTCACGGATCTCTGGAGTCTGCAGGCTGCTTTCCCGCTCATTTGTCCCCTAAGTCTCAAAAGAGCTTAATGTTTCATTATAGCAAAGGAATAAATCAGAGAGGATTAGCAAGTTTCCCAAGACCACACAGCCGGGACGTCTTCGAATCACATCAATGTCCGGCACCCAGGATGCCCAGGAAGGACGGGCACTGGGGAGGAGGACAGTGGGCATCCGTGCCCTGGCACTGCTCCATTTTCCTCTTTTCTGTTTGAAAAGATACTGGGGAGCCCGGGTGGCTCAGTCATTTGGGTGTCCAACTTCGGCTCAGGCCGTGCTCTCACGGCTCGGGAGTTTAAGCCCCGTGTTGGGCTGTGTCCTGACAGCTCAGAGCCTGGAACTTGCTTCGGATTCTGTGTCTCCCTGTCTCTCTGCCCCTCCCCTGCTCACACTCTGTCTCTGTCTCTGTCTCTGTCTCTGTCTCTCTCAAAAATAAATAAAACGTTAAAAAAAAGATAATATGTGTGCATGGCAAAAAGTCCAGACAATACCAAGGTCGGAGGCAACCACTGTTACCAAGGTCTTGCCTGTCTTTCCAGAGATGGTCTCCACACATGCAGACGTGTGTGTGTGTGTGTGTGTGTGTGTGTGTGTGTGTGTGTCTATGCACATGCGTGCACACGCATGAGTGACAGCATTCTTAATTTCGCTCACAAGGGCATCACTTGAAGATTGCTCTGTGCCCACAGATGTGATTGCAGTTCATTCTGCTCAACAGCTGTGTGGGTCCCAGTGTGTGCAGATAGCAGAATTCATTTCCTGCTGCGGTGGCCTGGGGGTGGCCTGTAGTAGAGGTGGCACAGGGCCGGGAGAGCTCACGCGGGGGATGGTGAGTGGGTGTTCCGGAGGCAGATGGTGAAGGGGGGGCTCCCCTCACCGGAGTCCCCAGGAGGCTGGGTGGCCTCTATCGGAGACGTGCCAGAGGCCTCTGAGTGGCTTGTCTGGATTTCTGTCTGGCTTCTGTCACACATGTTCTCTGGAGCAGCTGGTCCCCAATTTCCTGACCCTGAATGTTCTTGAAAAAACATTGCCTAAGACCAAGTGAGCACAGGACCCCAGCTGCAGCTCTGGGTCTCCGTCAGCCACATGGGATTTTCCCCTTGGGCTCCCTTTGGGGACCCCACGGGGCTCTCTGGGTCCCCAAGTCATCAGGCCAATTATGCCGTCTGCTGGTTGGAGAATCCCACGGAAACATCTCAGGATGCCTCAGAAACATGAATTTGTTATTAAAATATTTGAATCTGGGGCGCCTGGGCGGCTCAGTGGGTTGACCTCAGATCATGATCCCAGGGTCGTGGACCCTGCTTGAGACTCTCTCTCGCCCTCTGCCCCCCTCCCCTGCTTGTGCGCCCACTCCCTCTAAAGTAAAAGAAAAAAAAATTTTGCACCTGGATCACATTCAATCCCATAACGTAGCGGTGTGCTCAACGACTGTAGAATATTGTCTCGTCCGAGGAGAAGCAGGACGTCTTGAGACCGCAGAGCCCGGAATTAACAGCTTGGAATCTTCGCCCTTGCTTGGCTGCTAATTGACTTCAGCCATTAAAGGGAAGGAAATTCTGGGAAGCCCTGAGGTCCTTGAATGAGCAAAGCCGCGGCCACGTTCAGGTCCTCTGGCGGTGGGCGTCCGGCGAACCCATCCTTTCGGGAAGATGGGTTTTTCAATCAGAAGGTTTGCAAAAGCTTCTGTGCTTCCCGAGCGTAGTGTCCGTGAATGGCTGCACCTCACGACGGACCCACTTGCGAAGGCCACGCAAACCGGCCTCCACGCCATCGAATCCCGGTTTTCTCGGGAAACACGGCGCAGCCCTGGCACCAGCCTCCAGACCTGTCCTCGAGCTGCCCTTTCCTCGGTGCTGCGGGCGTCGGGCCCCAGGCTGGAGGCAGAATCGCCTTGGCGGGATCACCTCGGGATCGTCGGGCCGCGGAGGCCGCGGGGTCAGGGCCACCCCCGGATGCTGCCAGCTCCACACGCACAGGTCACGTGTCCAGGTCACGCCCTCCCCCTCCCCTTTCCCACGTCCTGCGCGGTACGTCCACGGGGCCCACAGGGTCCCCCGCCCGCGGCTCAGGTCAGAGGCGGCAGCTGTGTGGACCAGAGGCCACGAGCAGGCAGCAGGGCTGTGGCTCCAACTCCCCACCTGCCCGAGTCAGCCCTGAATAATCCCTTCGGGTGCTCACACCCGTCGAAAAACGGTCTTCTTTTTTCTACTGTCCCCCAAATGCCTTGTTTTGCAGAAAACGCACCTCAGGCTTCCATCCATAGCTCACTGGGAAGCAGCCCCCGCCCTGGTCGGTGCATCTGTTCTGTAAGGACAGTCCATTGGTCTGGCCCGAAACCGTGAGCCCAGGCAGGGTGGCTGCGGCACCTGGGGCCGAGGGACCCTCCCCGGGCTTGGCCGCCACGGCCTCCCGCGGTGCCTCGGGAGGCACCTCCCGGGCTGGCCCATCGGGCAGGGGCACCGCGGGCGCTCAGAGCTCAGGCCCGAGGGGGACGAGGGCCCCCCAGGGGCAGGAAGCGGGGTTCTCCCCCTGCGAGGAGGTGGACGGTCTCAGTCTCACCTAAGCGAAGGGGACTCACGGCAGGAACGCCGGGAGCTTGCCCAGCCGACAGGAACCCAGTTTGGAAACTGGCAGAGAGCAAGGTGATGTCCCAGGCGAGATTCAGAGGCGCCCCTAGCTCGCTCGTCTGCTGCCAGAGAGTCACGTTCCCACGAGGGGGCCGCAGGCCACCCCCCAGCCTTGCCTAGACACTTGTCACCTGGGAGGTCGGCCTGGGGGAGAGGTGATGCCCCAGAGGCAGTCGGGGTGCGGGCGGGCAGGGAAACGCGTTCCAGTCGGCCAAAGCGCTAACGGCCCGTCTCTGCTATCTTGCTCCTGGGGCCCAGCTCTGCTCAAGCACCCTGGCGGTGCCCTGGCCCCCAGTGTCCCGTGCACACGCCTGTGGGTGAAGGAGGGGAGGACCCGGAGACTCCCTTTCCTCAGCGGACGCCTGATTCACGGTGTGCAGGTCCTTGTGGCCCCCGTGGCCCCCGCTGCTTCCGGGCCCACCCTCTGGGGTCTGGGGGCCTGGGGCCTGGCTCTGCAGTTCTCGGGAGTCCTGGCTCCTCCCAGCCAGGCGGGGGCACCCAGCATGTGGCCGCCACGCTCCCGCACCTTCCCCGTCCTGTCCTCAGAGCAGAGAAACCACTGTCAGGGCTCTGTGCCTGGGACACTCACTCACGTCGCTTTTCCATCCCGAGACGGTCCACCTACCTGTCACCCAGCAAGGGAGTGGGGTTCTGTTCTCCGTGACGGGTGCTGCCTTTGGAAGGTCCTGCCATTAACTTCCCAACAACAGTGGTCATCACGACGCGGGCCGAGCTAACGAGTCCGCTCTCTTCTTGTCAGCGCTGGAGGGGACGCCAGGGAGGATGAGGCCGCCCGTGTGCCCGCACACTCCCGCCAGGCTCTGGGCCGTGCCCACCAGCACCCGGCTCCTCCGAGGCTCTCCGTCCCGGGCTCCCAGGAAGGCTGGGGGAAGCAGACCCCTCCTGGAAGGCAGGGCGGTGGCTCAGGACCCCCGCTCTGCAGCCCCCCAGCCGCCTAGGTTTGGACCGCCCCCTGCCCCTGGGCCAGTTGGCTACCCTGGGGCGGATGGCTTCACCTCTCTGGGCGTTTCCTCATCTACAAAACAGGAGCCCTGACTGTGCCTGCCACATGTGGATCGACAATGTTGAAGGACACAGAACGTGCTTGGCAAACGGTACGGGTGCAGTAAAGGCAACTATCTGGGACACGGAGGCTGCCGTTTCTGAAAAGTGTGCAGGTTTCAATTTCACATTTCTGGAGGGTGGGAAGGAGAACAAGGGAAATGTTCTTACCTCTGGCTTGTCCACGGCGGTGCTGGCTTCTGGAGCAAAAGGGCCAACTTGGGACCACAGGCCCCAGTTCTCCTGCGACCCGGACCCCCATCCTCCCTGCGGCCGGCAGCCCTGCCTCTCCCCCGCGCAGGTCTTCCTTGCCGGCGCGTGGGAACCGCCTGGGTAGCTTTCAGAACCAGAACCGAATGTCTGGGCCCAACCCCCAGAGATCCTGGCTTAGCTGATTTGGATGTGACCGGAACACCGGGACTTGTACACATTCCCGGGGATTCTGAAACCCACCACGGCCGAGAACCCCTCTCTGAGGCTGGTGGGACGTGGGGAGGCGGGAAGCCAGGCCTCTCGGGGTGGGGGGGCCTGCACGGAGGGGAGATTCCTGCATTGCCGCCAACCCAGTACATTCTGTGGGGCGCAGTGTCTCCTCCGGGCTCTGTGGAGTCTGGCGGGGTGGGGGGGGGGCTGGGGCTGAGGAAGGCCACTGTTCACAGGATACGTGGCTACGTGGTGCCCCTGACGTGTCTCTCCCCGGGAGCGCTTAAATCCCTGTGACGTCTGCATCTCGACAGGCGTGGGGCCTGGGACGGCTGTGCGTGTGGTTCAGGACCACACTGGGGCTGAGCCTCAGAACCTAGTCTTTACAGGCCTAGAATTCAGGAGGCATTTCGTCAATACTTGAAGAAAATCACGAGCACATAAGGAACAAAATGATGTTTTTATTAAAAATCGTACCCATAGCACCTCTCTGTCATCCTACATTTTTTTTTTTTTTTTCCAAATGAGATCTGGGATTCTGCACAACTCCAGAAAACATTGCCGGGAAAACTTCAGGACTGACCTAAGCTCTCGATAAACCGGAAGACGACGCTGAGAGGAATGGAGAAGAGCCTCAGCAGACTAGCTCGGGTCACGGGTTGCTGCGGTGTTCCCGCCTTCCGGACCGGATCCAGGCTACTGGGATGCCGAGTTCAAGAGAGCCAGATTTGGATACGCGGGTGGATTGCTCATTGGGAGAACGACTATACCGTGTGCCGAGAATTCGTAAAAACTAGAGACCATGCTATGATCCGTTACGCAAACACCATGCTTCAGCCCAGTCGTGGTCAAATACAAGCACAGCATCAAAAGAAGTTTACAGCGTGCGCGCGACCCTTCCTCCCCGCGACCTGGACGGATTCCCTGGCCGAGGGCCTCCGCCGTCGCTCGCGGCGCGGGGGACGCGCCCCCACGTTGCCCTACGTCACACCGTCCTCTGCTACGACGCTGAATCGAGTACGCCTTACAAGCACGGCGGTGAGTGAAACGGAAGGCAAGGCTGGGGCAGGACAGGGTTCGCTCTGGGCCAATTTATTCAGGAAGGGGTGCGTGAGGCCTTGCTGATGTGCTTAATGCCCGTTGGGTGCGGGGACCGCCCGCAGCCACCCCCGCCGCTCGCCTGCCTGGAAACCCGTGCCCTGGTGCCCGAGCGGAGAGGGCCAGCCCGTCCCGTCCCTCCAGCTCTGACAGAGCCCGGCCCCGCCTGGCCGCTTTGCTGGCTCACCCTCACACGGGAAGGTCAGCTCATCGCCCAACGACCTGCCCGGTGAGCGATGAGGGAGTGCACGGGGGGGGGGGGGGGCTCGGCCACTGCTCACCGTAAGGCACCCGAATGACGTCACTACAGAAGAAGGCGAGATGAGGACATTTCGTCTGGTCGTGGCTGGAGAAACGTTGCTCGTTCTGTTCTTGGACGGAGATTAAAATCCAATCAATACCTATTCTCCTATGGTGTGGTGTCTGTTTTTCTCCTTACAAGGTGAGAGGCTGGGGACTGATGCTCGTGGATGCCCACACTGCCTGGGGAGGCTGAAACCCAACTGCGGACGCCCAGTCTGTTGCTTTGGTGCAGGTGTCTCTCATGGGCCAGGGCCCCCGAGGGACAGGGCGGGGGGCGGGGGGGGGGGGCAGGTGCTAACAGTCCGTCAGCAGCCACGGTGCCAGCAGAGCCTCAGACAGACGATCCCATACACAAAAAGTTCAGTCAAAGCAGAGAAAGAGAAAGTACAGGAAATATAATGAACCTGAAAAGAAGCTTCATGTTGTCGCAAAAACCCCAAAGCAAAGAACACACCTCCAACCAAAGGGTCCTCATTCTGAGACGTGACAACACTTTCCCCCATATTTTAAAGCGAAGTCCGTATGGCTTAGAGCTCGAAGTGCACAGAAGGCAGTTTGTCCGTGTTCTCCACCAGGCATCTGTCTTCCAAGAAGTTCAGCTTGCAGCCTGTCGCCTCGCGCGGGTTCCTGCCCCCTCGCCGGCCGTCCTGGGGCCGAGAGGACGGAGCCGGGCTTGGGGCCCCGAGGTGCGTCCTGTCCGGTGAACTGTTGGGGGTGATTCTCACGCACAAGTGGCTTTGGGCAGAGCATCTAGGATTTTTGGTTTAGAATATTTCTGCCTCCGCTCAGAAAAAGAAGGCAGGAAGGAGAGAAGGAAGGGAGGGAAGGAAAAGGAGAGGAGAGGAGAGGAGAGAGAGAGGAACCTTTCCACACCGTCAACTGTTGGAAAAACTGAAAAGGGGCTTTTCACCCAACACAAAACTCTCCTTAGCCTCCGGGGGCCACAGGCGGCCGCTGGGAAAGCAGAGGGCCCGACGGAAGTGTAGACGGACTAGAGCCGAGGAGATACCACACGCTCTATATGGGGCCACAGGACCGGCTCCCCTACCGTCAGGGCACTGGCAGGTCACAGGTCACCCCTGCTCCTTGGGGGTGTCGACAGGGTGGCTGCGCATTGTCACGGCCACCCTCCTGCTAGCGAGGTGGGGACGCGGGGCCCTCCAGGAGCTCTGGGCGCCCGCCGGTTACACCTGGACCTCGGCTCTGGCCTGGGGGGTTGGCTGCCGGCTCCTCAGTCACCTCGGCCACCTCTTGGAAGAATAATGGGATGGCTGGAGTCACAGCTACACTTCGGGCTCTCGAAATTTCAAAGTAGTTCATGCTATTCTCACGTAGCTAAAAGATGAAAACTAAAGTAGCAAAGGGGGGAAAAAATAGTTTCCAGAAAACCTGTTAAGGCTGAAAGCTGGGCTGGGCAGCGGGCGGGACAAGGAGACCGGGGGGGGGGGCCGCGTTCGCGGGAGGCCTGGCGGGGAGGAGGCAATTCGGGGCCCCACTTTCTCAGAGCTGTTTCGCTTTATTTGGAGACACCGACGCTTTCCGTCTTTCTCATGTACAAAGCTAAACAATTAATAAAAAGGCACCTGGAGACAGCAGAGACTCATTCATTTCATGTGACATAGTTTAAAAAAAGATAAAAAGATTTAAAAAATCCTCTGGTTAACAACGCACGCCTCTTACACCACAAGCAATTCTGAAAGCGCCGTCTCGCTCTCTCTGGGTTCGCGGGGTGGGCCGTGTGCTGTTCACGGGAAGGACACGCTCGAGAAGGGAGGGCCCGCGCCCACTCGCAGCCCTGGGGGTGGGTCCCTGCTCTGCGCCGTTGGCTTCAGGCAAAGTAAGGAAGAGAAAAGCCCCGGGGGGGGGGGGGGGATTTCACCACTGGAATGATGCAAGGTGCGACCGCTGAGCCGTCAGCCGGCCAGAGGACCCCCCCCTCGGAGTCTCTTGCCCCCTCGCCAGGAACCTGAAAGCCGATTCCTTGCCTACAAACTGCGGAGTGAGAATATTTCAGAGATGGATGGGGTCGGGCCGAGAAGCGCTCAGCCCCGGGGCACACACTTCGCTCCGCAGAGGCCAGGAGCGGGCGGGAGCAGGCTGGTTCTCCGGAGGCACAGGAGGTAGAGAAGAGGAAGGAGTGGCCTGGACGTGGGCGGACATCGCACTTGACCCCCGCTCCTCCTGCCCCCCTCCCCCCGCAGCCTCCCTACTTGGCGTGGGATGGAGACACCCAGGACTGGGGGGGGGGGTCTGGGGTCCCCTCGCCACCGCACCACTGAAATACACCTTCTCGTAAAAAGAAAAGAAAACAAAGAAACCCGCTTCCTGCAGCGATGTTACAAAAAGCCGTTAAAAAAACCTTTCTAATTGAAATCTAGTGTTCACAAGTAGGTAAAATCATCACTTATCAGAATTCTTGTTTGAACAAAAGCTTGAGCTCAGTTACTGGAGTTGATTGTCTTAACAAAAGGAGGCTGGAAGGTGCGCGGAGGCCCCGCCGCGGCCGTCACACGAAGGAGGAGAAGCCGGTGAGCGGAGTCCGGGCGCCGGGGCCCGCGGGCGCGAACACGGCGCTTTGTGTGGTGACCACCGTGTGCAGGTGCGGCCCCGCCTCGCCGCCCGCCACCGCCTCGTACCTGTGCGGGGCGCGCCCGCCCGGGGCTCGCCGCTTCCACGAGTTGTAGTAGGTGGGGTCGCTCATGTAGTGGTTGACGAAGGAGTGCTGGGGGGGCGTGTCCTCAGATTCGGAGTCGGTGCCCTGGGGAGACAGCCAGGCGTGAGCGGGCCTTGGGCGGCAGCAGGTGCCGGGGAGGGGGTGGGCGTGGGGGAGGGCATGAGTGCTCATGGGGGAGGGGGAGGTCAGCCACAGAGGACGGTGGGCATGGGGAGGGGACGGGGTGGCCGTGGGCGAGGGCAGGGGGTGGCCTTGGTGGGGACCCGTGGCCACGGGAGAAGGGCAGGCACAGGGGGAGGGTGGCCACGGGCAGGGGGGCTGAGCTGGAAGCAAGGGGTGGCCAGGCGGCCACACCAGTGAAAGCCACCCAAAGTGAGCTGGCTTGTGTCCACGGTGTCCCACCCTCTTCCCTTCTCCCGCCCCCCAGGCCACCCCACACTCCACCCGAGGTACGCCCCCCTCCCCCGCCCGAGCTCAGCACCTCCGCTGCCCTGAGACAGGGACCACGTGCTGTCCCAGCTGCCCGAGTCTGCGCCTGACCCCTCGGGGTGCGTGAGCCCGTCCCAGGAGGGGTCTGCACTGCACTTCTGCCCCAGGACAGGTGTACACTTCATCCTCTGACCCGGGAGAGGTCTACACAGCCTCAAGGGGGTGCTCTGTGCCCTCCCAAGGCAGAGCTCCTGGGAGGGGGTGGGGGTAAGAGTGGTCCAGGGTCCTCGGCTTGCCCAGGACTACGGTGTAGGCTGCACTAGACCGAAGGGAGCCGGCCCTGAGCACACATGGAGGTGAGGACAGGGTGACCTCTGCGGGATACAAATGTCCGTGTGATGTCACATCCGTGCAGATCTCAGAGGGGAGGCTACCGAGGACAGGGGCCCTAGGGAGCCACGACGTCTACAGCGGCCGTCGACTCCTCCCTCCCCAGGCCCTGAGACCCGACCCCTCCGGCCACACACAAGAGCCAGCCTCGTTGATGGGTGAAGGCCAGGCTGAGGGGGTTTTCTCCCCGTCTTTATAAGAAAAGTAAATCAGCAGATTCCACTGAGAACATTTAGTCCACATAGTTTCTATGTTCACGTTCTTAAAGCAAAACCCTGTTTTGTGGTTTGGGGACTGATGTCAAGTCACTGAGGTGCCATTAACAGAGACAGTGAAGACCGTTTTCCCAAGAGGGTGGAGGCTCCCACCTTCCTGCCCCAGAGGAACTTCGAGTACCCCCGGGGGGCCTGCCCCCTGCCCACAGGCTGGCCGGGTCGGCTGCTGGGCCCCACACGAGACACGCCCCCCCACCCCTCCTTTGGAAACACAGTGGGTTCCTCCCTGCACCACCGGGGACCTCGCAGAGGCCACTGACGCCTTGAAAACGCCAAATACGGGTCTACAGACATGCGGCCATCTAGCCTTTTGAGTTCAAGGCCAGGGCGGGAGCCTGCGGCTGGATAAAGCGTCTCCATTCCAAGGTGCCCTGCCTGGGCTCCGTCCCTGACACGGCCACACCCGCCCTTTTTTCTCTCTCCAGGAGGGTCTCAGGAGGCCCGGCTGGTATGAAGGTGTGGGACACCCCCAAATGCTGTCTCAGAATCAGCAGGGAAGTTTGGGGAGAGCACAGATTACTGGGTACGCTTCCTGACGGAGTGGGCCTGGGCTAGGGCTGGGGACTGTGTGTTTCTCAGAAGCTCTGGGAGGATTCCCATCAGTGGCCAGGCTGGAGTGAGGGCAGGACTCATTCAATGTGTCGGCTGTGTTGAGACTGAGGGAAGGCAGAGGGTCCCTTGGTGCTCTGAGTCACTGTCCCTCATCTGATGGGGAGCGAACGGCCCACGTCATGCTCCATCTGGGGACTGCGTCCTGTCAGCCGGTAAGAGCAGGTGGCACCTAGGCTGTGCAGAAGCCCCTTGTGGACATGGCGGGAGCTGGACTCCCAGGAGTTTCCAGACACCGACTCGAGAATCGGGCTCTCACTGGAACATTTACAGGAAAGTAATGGTAAGTCACAGATTTGAGACTTCTTGGGACCTGTGCCTTATGGCACAGTCAGCTGTCGGCAGCTAAACACCTCTGTGGCTCCTCTGCTTTGTACGGAGTCAGAGCTCACATAAGTGCAGGTCTGATGACTGTCCTCTCCCGACACAGCCCGAGATGCAGGGAACATTAGTTCCTCCATCACTGGGCGGTGAGGGTGACAACAGACCACAGACCTAAGAGCAGCTTCTTTTTAGGAGACGCGACTACATACAGATTAACCCCTGCGGAGTCCCTGAAACCGCATGGTTCCTTTTTGTTCCTATTTTATGGATGAAGAAAGAAGCTCAGAGAGAGACGGGCCAGTTGCCCAGCAGCCCAGGCGGGGTAGGAGCCGAGGGGGAGCCTTGCAGCCCTGGGGCCCCTGCTGGTGCGGAACCGGTTCTCTGCTCCGGGGTCTCCTTCGTGTCTGCTGACCCGACTCACAAACCCCCGCTCGTGATTCCAAAACCCTCCGTGCTCTGAAAATCAAAAGCAGTGTTTGTAGCTCACCTGGTGGCAAAGTCTGACCTACGTGGAGCTACTCTGGCAGCTATGACCCTGAGCTGAACTGACGTGCAGCTATTTAGTGTGGATATTTGCAGATTCTGCTGCAGAAATACTAACGTGCTCGTAACGTAACGTGCCCTGCCGGGGATGCTACGTAACATACGATGTATATATCCCACCCCTGAGAAACGCCGAATTCTTAAACTATCTGGCCTGGAGGGCTGCAGGTGAAGAGATACGGCACGTGTACTTCTGGTGGCTAAGGTTTATCCTTCGTCTGTTTTCCAGAGGCCTCGAGGGGCTTCTGAGGCAAAGCTCTGTGTAAACCGAGACAGGTAGGAACGACAACAAGGGTCACCTGAAGGAAGCTGGCGGGATCCGTTATCGGTCCCTGAGTTGGGTCTGTCCCTTCTGCAGACACCGTATCTTGGTTCCAAATTCCTGACTTAGGAGAAAAGAGCTCATGCTGAGCTATGTCGGGGGTGTCGTCCTCTCGGCAAAGTCACAGAACACTCAGGATTGAGGCTTCACGCACCGGGGTCAGAGGTCGTGGTCATCTGACGAGTGAATGTAAGATTCAAGGTTTTCTCCCTCTTCACCCTGTACCCTGCGGTGCTCGGGCCGCCCCCTCCCCCCCTCCCCCGGTTGTGAGTGAGGAAAAACGTGAGCAAGGGCACTTAGGTTCAGTCTCCTCGCTTTGTGTCTGACAGTGGCCAGGGACAGGGCGGGGCCAGACCCAGCGCCGTATCACAGCCAAAGGTGGCAGAAATGAAGAAAGCCTTTCTAGTAACACTTCGGGACACCTTTGAGCACAGCCGTATGAAAGGTTAGAAGGACACTTTATGTGCTCAGTCTTCCGTCAGGTCTCCGCGTCGGGGGACATCACCACACGCAGAAGTCACCCGTGCTGGTGGTTCCGCTTTGGCAGACCTGTCGGGCACCCGGGTGGTGACCCTTCAGGCACCTCTCCCTCTTCTTGCTACCCCTGTCCGCCCCTCCTCCTGAAGCTGTCTGGGCCGTCGAGAAGCCGGGCTCCCAGTGGCCAAGTGGCACTGGGTGGGAGGGGGAGGGGTGGCAGTCTGGTCTAGAAGGCACTCCCGAGTTCTTGCAGGAGGCAGCCTTTCTACGGGCACGTCCAACCTTGCTCAGGTATGAATGCCTCCCGTGTCCCACCCCGGCGTGCTCACACGGTTTCACTGGACATGTGTTCAGCTGTTACATCATTCCGTATATTCCCGGCCACGGACCTAAAGGTCCTATAGCATGGAGAGAGGGCTCGGTGACATGCGGGTGCTAAGAAGAGGCCCGGGGGGCTGTCTGGCTCACAGTGATGTCCCAGGTCTGGGCTTGGACCTTCCCGAAGGAACCTCAGGAAGTGAGCCTTCTCTGCCTTTCCTTGTCACATGGGCTGAATGGCTCCTCCCCGCCTTAAACAGTGATTGGCTAGTGGGTATACATGTGACTTAAGCTGAGCCAATCAGAATCCTCTCTGGGACTCTTTGTGCTGCACAGGAAGAGCCCCGCCCTTTAGGTGGCTACGAGCCCTGAGCGGGCAGGGCCCACAGACCCAGCCAAGAGCTGCTGGGAGAGGTTAAGACCATCCTGCAGAGAGACAGGAAAGGCAGGAGCCCAAGAGCGGACGGTCACATGACACACAGGCCAGGCTTCTCGGAGCCTGCTCAGCCCTCCCCATTACCTCCACCAGAGAGCAGTGACTTAAATGCCATCCTCCCCCCGCCTGCTCTGTTTATTGTTTATATGACATTATTATTTTTTAATGGGGATGTATCTTAGTGAGCTAGAATTACTGACGAAAAGGCAATGCTGCAGGGTCCTATTTTTTTTTTTTTTAAGTTTCCTGTGTGATCCGAAGTAGCGATGTGTGTTGGTTTCCCCGGAAACCACAGAAGGACAGCAGGTGATTGGATGTGGTGGCAGTTTCTAAAGGTGCACAGATGCCTGGCAAGAAGCTAAGAAAGATAATCTCAACACTCTTGGTATTATATTTTCAAGATGAGAGAGTCAAATAATATTAGGGAATTAATTAGGTACGGGGGGGTGTTGGTCTAGGTTGGAGCGGGAGAAATTTTGAGAACTGTTTCTTGGGATCTTGAAAACGATTTTTATAACGCGACTTGAACAGCAGCCCTGCGTGAAAGACAAAGCCTCTCATCCCTAACCAGAGACGGACAAAGGGCCATGGCTCATGCCACGAGACACTGACGGCCTAACTCACAGCGGCTCTCGTCAGGTTCTTGTGCTCCCGTGATCCCATTCACAGAATTTCCACTTCAAGCACTGTTTCTGAAAATAGTTAAAAACGTCCTGGGGACAAGAGGACGACATCGCCGTTTTCGTGGTGAAATATTAGCTTCGCAGAAGACCTCTTCCAGCAAAGATCGCATAGGGTTTCCATCTCCTTACTTCCCCGGGCTCTGGAGAGGAGGGGGGCCGGGAGGAAGGGCATTACCCTCCTCACTCCTGAGCCACATTGCCTCAAACTGTTGACTAAATCCAGGGCCAAGAACGCGTCTTACTTTCCACTCCTGACATCTCCGTGTACAATGTTTTTAAACCCAGACGCTGCCTCTGGTAGGGAGGATCAGTATCTGAAATCTGAACGCACGGGGCTCCTGGGGGGCTCAGTCGGTTAAGCATCCGACTTCCGCTCAGGTCATGATCTCGCGGTTCACGATGAGCCCCGCATCGGGCTCTGCACTGACAGCTCAGAGCCCGGAACCTGCTTTGGATTCTGTGTCTCCCTCTCTCTGTCCCTCCCCAGCTCACTCTCCCTCTCTCTCTCTCTCTGTCTCTCTCTGTCAAAAATAAATACACTTAAAAACAAAAACTGAAATCTAAATGCAAGTGCAAGTCACTTATTAGGTGGTCCTCTTTGGAACAGGTGCTAACCGTATGTTCTGCTGCCCCACCCAGGGTCTCTTCTCTCTGGGACCCTTGCTCATCTCTCTGAGGGCTCTGTCTGCAGTTCGGTAATTTGCCTCTATTCCTGTGAATTTGGGGTTAAGGGGCCGGGCCAGAAATCATCACCGTCTTTAGGAAACCTTGGCCCATGCTTCTCCCCTCTGAATATCAGAACCATCCATTACAAAGGCAAAAGGTGCTTCCAGGATGGCCGGTGAGGAGCCAGCAGATTGCCTTCCAAGAGAGACAATGATTTAACTGGAGAAAGTTATTTTATAAACAGGCCTCTAAAGTCGCTGGGAATCGTGGCCGGGACAGAGAGCAAATGGAGGAAGATTTACTCCACCAAGAACAGCAAGAGTCTGAGGCACTCGAGCCGTGACCTGCATCACCCCCCGCCTCTGACCCCCAGCTCCGTGTGACAGCAGCTCGGCAGGTACGGTCGAGAGAACCGGGTTCCCTTCCCTCACCCTGTCTTTACCCCTGGGCCGGACGGTCTACACCACTTGTGGCAGGTTGAGAATACTGAGCCCCAACGGCCGCTGCCTCAGCTAGCTTGTAGGGAAGAAGTTTTATACCAGAGGGGCAAGCCCAGAAGATCAGGGACTATCGTCTCCACCCAGTGCCCTACCTGCACGGCAGGTGTGTCCCTATGGGCGAAGAGGGCCACTGTCCCCACCCCCAGCTTTGGTGCTGTGACACAGAAGTCCTGCACAGTGGGGAGAGACAGTCCATTAGAACAGAGAGATCCCGACTCTCCTAAAGGGAATGGCTTTGTTTGGAACAAAGCATGCCTAAGGGCACTGCCGAAAACAGTGGAATCCTTCCGCATAAGAAATTAAGAGGAAGCTGGTAGTTCTGTGATTGTAACAAGTGAAGCAATAAACCAGCCAGAAGTTTCACAGAGAGAACCACGGAAAGAGACAGCTAAGGAGAGCCTCCTTGGGGTCAGAGCAGAATTCAGATTGATAACATCCTGCTACTGCAGGAGGGCTGCCCCTTAACTGGAGCAAGCTATAGCGTAATATATAGCCCAGGGCATCGTGAAAAATAATCGAGCTAGCAAGTGGTAAAGGTTAAGAGCTGGGTGTGATACCAATACCAACAGACCATCCAGAATCTTAATAGGGGGTGAGAAAACGAGACAAAGAAAGCCTGGCTGGGACCATCGTCATCCCGGGTATTCAGGGGTCCTGAATGTGTTCCTAAGACTGTACTTCTCAGGAGTGTGGCATAAGAGAATCCACCCCTGGGGGAGACAGTCTTCCACTGAACTAGTCCAGCCAGCCCACTAAACACGCAGACAACGAGAATGATCCTCGGGGTAGAGGATATCAGTATTCACAGTTGGCACAATACATTAACAAAAATGAACCGTTTTCAGAAAAACAGGACAGTGTGTTCCACACCTGCAGCAAAAAGCAGGCAGCGTCTGAGGAGACTCGAGTGTTGGCAAACAAAGATTTTGAAAGCAGCTATTACAATCTAGTCACAGAACTAAAGGAAGCTAAGTTTAAAGAATGGAAGATGATGATACTGTGCCAAGTAGAACATATCAATAGAGAAATGATTTTAAAAGGACCAAATAAGAAGTTTTGGCATTGAAAAATACAATGGCCAAAATAAACAATTCATTGGAGGCGCCCGACGGTACGCTAGGTCTGGCAGAACAAAGAGTCAGGCCACGGGGACGTATCAACAGAGATTATGCACCCTGGAAAAGAGAAGAAAAAGCATGAACACACACGAAGGAGAAGAACAATAATGAAAGAAAAGAGCACCTGACATATGCAGGACAATGCTGAGTACACCCACACACGAGATGGTCATGAGAGCACCAGGACGAGAGCAGAAAGACAGAAGAAGAAAACACAGGGGAAGAAATGGCTTACGACTTCCCAGATTTGCTCAGAAGCATTCATTTACACGCAGAAAATCTCCATAAACACCAAGTAAGTCCACACCCAGACGCCTCACAGCCAAAAAGACAAAGAAATTCTTCAAATCATGGACAAGGGAACTCAAATAATGGTCAGAGTTGGCTTCTGATCAGAAAGGAAAAAGATGGGGGACAGAAGGCAATGGGGAAGTGTATTCAAAGTGTTGAATAAAAACTGCTAACCAAGGATCTTGTGTTCAGCAGAACTGCTTTCAAAAATGAAGGTGAAATAAAGGCACCCCTAGATAAGTAGAGGCAGGAAAATTCATCACTATCCAACCTGCCTTACAAGAGATACTACAGGAAGACTGTCAGGTTGAAAGCAGGTGACATAAGCAGAAGTGTAAAAGAAAAGGCAATGACCAAGATGATCACACATGGGTAATTATGAAAGATAGCATCTTTCTTCTCTTACCTCAATTAAAAAGCAATTGCATACAGTGATATGTATATAATTGTATTGTTGGGCCTATGATGTACAGAAATGTGACATTTTTTTTTATTAAATTTTTTTTTAACGTTAATTTATTTTTGAGACAGAGTGTGAGTGGGGGACGGGCAGAGAGAGAGAGGAAGATAGGGAATCGTACACAGGCTCCAGGCTCCGAGTTGTCGGCACAGAGCCCGACCTGGGACTTGAACTCATGAATGGCGAGATCATAACCTGAGCCGAAGTCAGATGCTTAAATGACTGAGCCACACAGATGCCCCAGAAATGTGACATATTTAACAAACAGAACAAAGGAAGCAGCTGAGTGAAGAAATGACGCCCAATGGCAACTTGAATCTGCTGGAAGAAATGAATAGTATACAAGACGGGTAAAATGGTAAACTCCAGATATATATTTGTTCTCCTTTCTCATCTCGACTTCCTTAAAAGATGTAGAGTTCTGTAAAGTAGTAACTATAAAAATGCATCCTTGCGTTTGTAACATTATGGATTTACAGACATCATGTATAATAATAAATGACAGCACAGAAAGGGGAGCAGGCCAGACAGCTATATAGGAATAAACTTTTTAGACATCACTGAGATTTAGCATAAATCTTAAGTAAATGTTGATACCAAAGCAATCACTAACAAAAATAACTGAAAAAATAGAGTAAAAGCAAAAACAAGAGAATTAAAGTGGTACACTGGAAAACTTCACTTAAAAAAGAAGAAAGTAAGCAGGAAAGAAAGAGGAATAAAGACACGAGACATATAAAAGACAAATATCAAAATAGCAGATGTAAAGTCTACCTTAGCGGTCATTGTATTAAATGTGAATGGATTAAACAATCCATTCAAAAGGCAGAGATTGGCCGAAAGAAAAACCACTCCAGCTCTATGCTGCCTGTAAGAGATACATTCTGGATTCAAAGATACAAATAGGTTGAAAGTACAAGAATGGAAGTAACATACAATGACCAAAAGAGACCTGGGGTGGCTGAGTAGTATCAGACAAAATAATCGTGAAGGCAAAATTGTTACTAGGGACAAAAAGGGCCATGCTATTCTGATGAAGGGGCCAATCCATCCACAAGACAGAACTATTATAAACATACATCTAAAACAGAGCCCCTGAAACACATGAAAATAAACTGGCTGAATTGGAGTGAGAAATCGAGAGTTCAACAACAGTAGTTGGAGATTTGAGTACATGAATGGACGGCAGAAGATCAGAAATCCAGGTGACTGCCACAACACTGTAAACCAGCCAGCCCTAACAGACACATCCAGACCATTCCACACAACTGCAGAATAACACTTTGTTTTTTCAAGTGGACTACTCAATCGCCCTACCTCATGGGACTGGTGTGAAACTCCATGAAACAAGACTCAATACATTTAAAAGGATTGAAAATATACAAAGCATGTTCCCAGACCACAATGGAATAAAATTAAAAAAAAAAAAATCAATAACAGAAGGTCATTTGGGAAAGTCACAACTACGAGAAAATTAAAAAAAACACTCCTAAATAACCAACGTTCCAAATGAGTGAATTGTGTGCTATGTGAATTATATCTCAGTCAGGCTGTTTAATCAATGCGGTTCACAGCAAACTCTCCATCTGAGCTGGTGCTTCCATGATGACGGAAGTCCCCAGGTCCCTCTGTTGGGACCCTGTGGATATCTGGTGCTTACACATCTCCCAAATCCATATGGTTCACAGATAGGACCCAGCAAGATTAGAAAGCTAAGAACTCTGGAAAAAGGATAGGCCTCACTGTGTCTACCCGAGGACCCAGGAGCAGACAGGACGGGAGTTCTCGGTGGACTCCATGGGACCTCAGCTAGAGATGACCGTCAGAGCTTCCTGGGGGCCTGGACCCCAGATCCTAGGAGAATTTCTGCATGTACATAGAGCGTCCACACCTCTCGTCAGCTTCCTGATAGAGCCCTTGACCCAAAAAGCATTAGGAACCATGAGAGGCATCTGTGGGAATTATAAAAGGAGCCCCTTCCTCCTGGCACAGGGCTTGCCAAGAGGAAGGCAGGCCCCTCACTCACTCAGCCACAGCCGTGGAGCTGGGACGGCTCAGTTCTGGGTGTCGGGTCTGCTGGGAGGGACAGCACTGGGAGTCTGGCTCAGGTCGGCCGCTCAAGCTCACCCCAGCAGCATGTGTGCAGGGAAGACGTAAAAACTTCTGTAAGCTCCAGCTTTGTCCTCTATTATATGAGGATCACGGCTACCTCCCCGCAGGGCTTAGTGTGAAATCTACGTCCCTCTCTCCTATGCCTGCCCTCCTCCCCCACTGCCCCCATCAGCTCCTTCCCTTCCTCCTTCAAGCTCCACCTCTGGACGTGTGTGTTTGTATGTAGGTATACGGGCATGTGCACGTGTGCATACGACTAGCTCGGTGCCTGTATACGTTTACTAACTGTCTGTAAAAACCAGCTGAATTGGCATCTCCAAACATCCCACAGGCACGAGAGGACAAACAGACTGCTGCCCGTCTACCCATTTTGAGAATGCTCCCATGAACACAGAGTTCAGAATTTGTGCCTCCAACTCTGGCCGCTCTCGACATGGCCGCTGCCCCCAGGGGTCAAGAGGAGCCGGTGGAGGCCAGGGCCTGGCTGAGCTCTGGATGACCTCAGACTTAGTCTTGCTGGCTGGCCAGCGGGGAGAATCGCCCTACCTCATGGGACTGGTGTGAGCATTGAGAGAGCACGCCTGGGCGCCTGGCGGCTCAGTCGGTTAAGCGTCCGACGTCGGCTCAGGTCACGATCTCACTGCTCGTGGGTTCGAGCCCCACGTCGGGCTCTGTGCTGACAGCTCGGAGCCCAGAGCCTGCTTCGGATTCTGTGTCTGTCCCTCTGCCCCTCCCCTGCTCGCACTCTGCCTCTCTCTCTCAAATATAAATAAAACATTAAAAAAAAAAACAAACAAATAAAAAATGGAAGAGCGTGCCTGGACCATAGTGGCGCAAGTAGTGCCTGAGCCCCGTTGGACCGTTGTTCACTCCACCCGCAGGGTGTGCTGGCGAGAACTGAGGACAGACGCCCAGCACAGGCCATGCGAATGCATCTCGAAGTTGCTGGCACACGCAGTGCCTGCCGCAAGGCCGTCGTACCCCTTTCCAACGTGCTGCTTTTGGCGCAAGCAGCTAGAGAAAGCTAGACAAAAGCTGCTGTTTCCTTCTCACAAAAAGCCAGGTCACTTCTGCAGCGTTTCGCTCGAGAGCCCTTGACTTCAGACAAATGCAACATCGGCTGCTGCTTGCTGTTTGCACCGTGCCCAAGGCAACGGCACAGACGGGGCGCCCGGCGTCCTCTGTAAACAGGAAACTCGAAGCAGAGCGGACCCGGTGTCACCTCGACAGCCACCTGCCGTCCGTCTCACTTGGAGTTCACATACTAACCACAACTTCAAAGAAGCCATTTTATTGAGCCTCGGGGCTTGATAAGGCCTGAATTCGGGTCCAAATGAAGGTGGGACTTATTTTAGATTAAATATTGATTTAGAGTATGGATGTCAAGAGGTGGGGCAGGCGTACGTGCCTAGCAAACGGCTTGGTGATTTTCCTCCCTCTCAACACCGGGCACGTCTGAAATAAAGACGTTTAGGACTGATAGGGACCCACCCCTCAAACCGTCACTTCGGCTGGCTTTGCTCCTTAGGGTCAGACGCTGTCAGACCCTGAGGCAGCACGCTTGTGGGGAAAGGCACTTCCCGGGGGGCAGGGAAGGCTGACCCCTCCTGGAGTCTCCCACGGCTGCCTCCTCTCTGGACGACACCCTCCCCGGCCTGCCCCGACGGAGGCCTCGCACTGTGTGCTCAGCTGCACGAGTGAGCACTCAGACACACAGGACGCCTCGCAGATGCAGGCCCACGGGTCCCGGGTGGGGGTCACATCTGCGAGGGCAACACCCCCCTGGTCCATCTGCTCAGTGAGGACAGAGACAAGCCTCAGGTCAGGGCTCACCAGACCCTGTAACTGTCCCTGAACGGCGTTGGCTCAATCCCGCTTCAGCACAAAGCGGGGCGGGTGGGAGGGGAAGGGGCTGCCGGGCACGGGGTCCCAGGTTCTGAGGGTTTTGGGGGCTCAGGCCGTCTGCCACTCCAGCCGGGGTCTAGAGGGCAGGTTCTACGGTCACCACCAGAAAACACCGTTTATTTACGGAAGCCAAACGGAAAGTCAAGTGGCTTCGGGACCGGAAGCCCCTTTGGCCGAGGTGCTGATGTGAGAGCTGGCCCGGGGGGCAGTGACCTCTGGGTCTGAAGGAGTCCCAGCATGTACTTTCCTCATCGGTCAAAGGGACTCATTTGCCCCTGGCCCTGCTGCCCCTCAACTCCGCAGGGACCAGGGGGGCAGCACCTCGGGAAGGCAGAGGGCTTGGCACAGAAGCGGGGACAGAGGCCGTGTGCACTGACCTCAGATTCCGAAGCGTCCACAGACTTCTCCTTGAGGTTTGTGCTCTCGGTCAGCACGGCGCTGTTGTATTTGTTGCAGATGTCCTCGTCTGAGTAGTGCAGCCCGCCGGGGCTGGGCCGGGGTGGGGACCTAGGACAGGACGCCGCCCACGGGACGGACACGGGCTCAGATATCCGGGCCGCAGCTACCTCCCCGGGGCCCTCCTGACCCGTCCTCTGGCTGCTGCCCTGTTGGGATGGGTGGACGTCCATTCTGGTGGCACCCGTCTGCCCGAGAAGCAGGGACTCCCTCACGCTCAGCCAGCCTGCGGGGCGCTCGGCCTCCCGAGACCACGCCCCTCCGCGCCCGAGACGGGCCTTCTTTTTACATCTCTGGAACGGGAGGAAGGATGCCCCGGGCCCCCTGCCATGTGCGCCCCCCCCCCCCAGACTCAACGCGGCCCTGTTGGGTTGTGGCGGGTGCCCGTGGGCACGGCGACATGCCCGCGGCCAGACCATTGGGCAGACGTGGCCCAGGTAGGTTACGGGCGCTGCGTCCCTACCTGGTCCCGTTCTTCTTTGAGAAGGTGTTCTTGACATTGAGGTGGCGGCTGTTGAGCTCCAAGGCGGCAAACCCTCCATTGTCCAGGGTCACGGTCTCCTCCATGTTGGAGATGTTCTTCCCTAGAGCCGGGACGGGAGAACGGGTTCATGGGCTGCAGTCAAGGGCTCGCTGCGGGTCTGAGGGCCGCACAGGTGCTCGGCCTACAGGTGTACGGAGTTCCCGCTGGAAGCAGGGCCCAGAGCCCGGCCAGACCCGCCTGGGCGCGCGGGGTGGGCGGAGGCTCGCCGGGGAGCCGGCAGCGTATTAATCGCAGCGCTCGGAGCACTGTGGTGTTTGCTTTGTCTGACACCAAAACACCAGCCTTCCTATCAGAATTGACGGAGGAGCCCTCAGGATGCATCGGCGTTTTTTTTTTTAAAGTTGAGGATTAAGTATTTTATACATTTCAAAATGACGACCTCATGACCACCTAATAAAACAGTAAATGGAAAGTAGATTTGCAGGGGGTGACAGTCCAGGGGACACGGGGTCTTTCTGGGGTGGTGAAGATGTTCTAGAACCGGCTGTGCTGACGTCCGCACGTATCTGTCAACACGCGAGAAGCCACTCAAAAAAATAGGTTTACAAATACACGTGAAAATGTGTTCTCAACTATGTCGGCAGATCAAACGAATAACCGTGAGCTTGGGAGAAACCACAGGAGACGCCGAGAGTCCCGTGTCTTCCTGTCCTCAAGGCTGTCTGTCCCCTTCCCCCAGAGTCCTCCTGGCCCACCGTCCCCTTCTTTCAGCTCACAGCCCAAGCGACACAGGACCAGAGAGCATCTTCCAGACCACCCGAGACAGCGACCGTCCTTCCCCCTCCCCCTCCCCCTCTTCCTCCTCCTCCTTCTCCTCCTCCTCTCCCAGAGATGCGTAGAGCGCCCCCCCGTGGTGCTCATCCCAGCAGCGCTATTTTTCACCTGCTTGCGTGTTCCTTACCGTCCACCTCCCATCTCTCCTGGCCAGACCACAGCCCTTGGAGGCAGGGACCCCACCTGTTTTTCTCCCGCTGTGCTCGCCTCCAGGACAGGGGCCACTCCAGCTTTGTTAAAACCCCACGGTGCCCTCTCCGCTTTGAACCAGCGCCCGCCACCCCCCCCCCTTCCCGAGGGTCCGGAAAGCTCTAGGTGCACGCAACGGGAAAAGCCGGCAGGACAGAGACCTGCAGATCGTGGGTCATTCGCCGGCCAGTAGGGGTCTGGGGCTGACTGATGAGCGGGTGGGCAGGTAAAAAGCAGTATCAGAAAGGAAATCCAATAAGGGTGGTGTGTGAGGGAGGCTGTCGGGCCGGAACGGTGAAGGTTTAGGGTCTGCGTGTCTCCCGGCAGGAAGGCAGACATTCGAGTAGACACCTTTTTTTTTTTTTTTTTCTAGGCTTCAATTATGATGTTAAATTAATACTCCAGGGTGAGGCTGAGTATCAGAAGCTTGGGTCAGGTCTGGCTTTTCGGGGCTGTTTTCCAGATGCAGAAGGAGAGTGAAAAGCGGGGAGATTTTCTGTGTGCCAGACACAGGATTCTGGAATAGCATTAACTCAATAAAATGACATGCCATTCATACATAGTAAATCCCATAGGAATAAAATCTGATTTACGAACACTTGTTAGAAGTGAATTTATACAGAAAAAAATAAACCCTTTCTTGGAGGGATGAATTGCTTAATGCCAGGAAAGCAAACGGTGAGGCGCCTGGTTGTGTTAACCCGTTAGGCACAGGGATGGATGGAACTGGGAGGCTGAGGCTGGGGAAGCCGCTCAGCCCAGCCCCTCGTCCCTGAGGGCTCACGGGGCCGGCTCCTTTGCAGGAGGACCCCACCAGGGAGCCGGCCTCCTGGGGAGCAAAGACGGAGGAGCAGTGGGAATAGCTCCAGCTATGGGGCCTGTCCTGCCGCCCTGGTGACACCAGGGAGCTGGTCACGTTCTCGGCCAAGCTACAGCTGTGATGGAACAGACAGCCGTGGTTGTGCCAAGAAGTGGTCTCCTAGGTTATTAGGAGAACTGAAGAAAAACCGAGAAGAATAAATGCGTAAAGTGTACTTATCTGACACGTCCGGAGTGACTTGTTTGCTACGTGTGTAATTGCCATGGGCGTAGAGATATGGAGCCCCATGAACCCCGAGGGGCTCCCTCACCTGCCAGGGTCCCAGAACCCCAAGGGGCTCCCTCACTGACCTTCTCTGTTGATACTTCTCTCCCAACAGGCAACCACTATTCTGTCTTCTAGAAACTCCCACTCATTTTGGTGGTTCCAGACCTTCCTATAAATGGAGTCCAGCTTTGCCCCGTGTTCGTTTGTCCATTTCTCTGATGGGGGCGATCCACTCAGCAACAGACACTTACTGAGAACCTTCTGTGTGCCAGGAGCTCATACTGGGGAGGCAGTGGTGAGCCGGGCGCCAGAGGGCGCGGAGCTGGGACGTGGGGTTTAAGGTGAGGTACAACTCAACCGCTGTCTGGCTGAACCCCGCACCTTGTTTCCATCGGCGGCTCCCTGAGCCTCACCGATGCTTCGGAGACGTGCCCAGCACTGCGTTCCCGTGACACTGAATAGTCTGGTGATTCATCTGGTCAATGCTTCTGGCTAACGCGTTATAGTTCACGTTCAAAAATACCGCTGCATCTGGGAAATGGTGCTTATGGGGAAAACAGACGCAGGGAGGCCAAAACGACCCAAGCGATGGACAGGAGACAAGGGCCAGGGCCAGAGTCCGGGCCGCCAAGCTCTAGGACACCTGCGCGCTGCACCCAGCTGCCTCCCGAAGGAAATCCGCTGCGCCTATCTTATCACCCGCAAAGGGGATGCTGGCCCCACAGACCCTGGAGAGATGGGAGAAAACAGTGGCGGGGGGCGGGGGGGCCGGGGGGCAGACGCCTCACCTGTGCCACAGTTCTTGTATCTCTTGTTCTGCCCGTGCAAGACCAGAGCAAACACCACCAGCAGCAGGACGATCAGGCTGGACAGCGCCATCACCAGGAGGAACCACCACTCCCCGTAGAACGGGGTCTCCACTTGCGCTGAGGGGCACACCAACACAGTCACACGTGATGGAGACTCCTGCCTCCTGTCCGGGAACAGGTGGCGGGGCTCTGTGCAGGGTGGGGGCGGGGAGGGAGGAGGCGACGAGCCCCGAGTCACCGGGAGGACGGAACCACGGGCTGGCGTGGGTTCCAGCTTCCCAGACCCAGGCTCGGGCGTGACGGGCTCTGCGGCCGCTGCTCCTTCCCTGCGGGAACCGGGCTCGGGGCCCCCGTGGCACCCACGTTGCCCTTTCCCAGAGCTCGCCCTGCCCTTGACCATCTACACCGTCCTTCGTGCTACTTCCCGTGACCTCCACTGCTCGCGGATGTCGTCCGGGGTAAAGACAGGAAGGGTGAGAGTGCCTGGATGCCCTCCCCTCTTCTAGGGCCCAGGCTTCCCTCCCGGATGGCCCCGCGGTCCCCTTACCCTCTCCACCAGGGCCGCCACCCACCCCTGCCTGCCACAGCCTCTTCTCAGGGGGCTTCTCCTCTACTGGACTCACCCCAATCCACGCCCTACACTGTCACCAGAGAGATCTCGCTCAGATGGAAACAAACCGTCGCTTCCTAAAAGCCTTCGGTGCCCCACGTTAGCCACGGGGCACAGTCCAAGCCTAGGGGCCCCGTGGTCTGACTCCTGCTCACTCCTGGTGCTAGATCCCATCCACCCCTGCACAGAAGCCTCCCCGCTGGCCTGTTCTGCCACACCAGGGCTCCCCCAGGGCCGCGGTTGTAGTTTATTTATTTTGCGCCTCCAGCAAAACTGAGCAGAACTGGCCCATCTATCCCTGTGTTTTTTGAGGCACTGAACAGAAAAGCTTCATTTAGAAGTTGCTTTGAAGAAGGATACTTTTTTTTTTTTTTTTTT
>NW_024412447.1:3273351-3355120 GCF_014898765.1 Herpailurus yagouaroundi | reverse complement strand
CCACCCAGGCGCCCCAGAAGGATACCCTTCTTGATCATGTTTTATTCTGTTTACTAAGAACAGAACAATGGGCACTGTTTCTTGTAGGTGCCGGATGGCCTCGGGGTCCTCCCCGGAGAGCGGGTTCGGAGGGAACAGGAAGCCTATTACGGGTGAGGCCAAGGTCCACCTTCCAGCCACCGAAATCCACAACAAACACATCTACCTTGTGTTAAATCTCTCACTGGGCAGGTGAAAAATGGGTGTGCGCTGGGGTTGAGAAAGGGGGACTGACTTTGGATAATGTAACAGCACAGGGGTTCCGGGGAGCTGGCGAGCATTTGGAGTCCAGACACGGTAAGTGGTTTTCAGGCTGCACGTTAGGGCCCCCACGTAATGCGCCAACAAACCCCAGCCGACCGCCCAGCGGAAGAGGCCCAGGTGGGCCTGGAAAGGAAAGGCCTCGGTGCCCGCAAGATTCTCACCCGGGGCAGATCTGCGGTCGGCCCCGCCTGCTGGCTGGTCTGAAGGGTGAAGGGAGCCGAGCACAGTCCTGCCGGTGGCCACGGTGGGCGAGGGGGTGCGGGGGGTTTCGGAGAAACAGCACGGTCACAGACCCCATGAACAGCAGGGTAGGAGCGCTGTGTTCTCCTGTAGGAACCAGCTTTTGCCATCGGCCGTGTGTGTGTGTGTGTGTGTGTGTGTGTGTGTGTGTGTGTGTATGTGTGTGTGTGTGTGTGTAACCAGAGTCTCTGTGCGTTTGGAACCGCTTCATGTTGACTTTCCACAGGTGAACCAAGAGAGGCTTGAATTGGGGAACTGGGGTGACAGTGTCCAGGGATTCCTTATTCTAGTCTCTCTTTTTGGGGGTGTAGTAAATTTTTCACGAGGAAAATGAAGGAAATGAGAAAAATTTGATGTGTTAAAGTCTGATTTGTTAAACAAGCCGGCGGGGTGCCATGTCTCCTCCAGGCAGACTCCCTCACGGGCCACCGGGACTTGGGGGGCCCGAGTGCGCCCACGGACACTATCCTTGTCCAACGGCAAGTCCAAAGGCAAAACATGAGAGGTGTTTTCAGCGACACAAGAGCAGTCAGTAGCTTAGACAGACCTACGTGCAGGGGACGTGAAACACGTTTCTCCTACCGTAGGGACGCCCGTCTGGGTCTCTGGCCTTGCCGGTGACCCTGCCTGCAGGGGACGGCCAACTTCTTTTCTGAATCGCCCTCACCTGGCTCCCTACTATCCCTCCAGAGCGGGCTCCCAACTTGGGCTGCCCGGGACAGGGGAGGGGGGGGGATCCGCTGTGGAGCCCCCGGGGGGGCGTTCTCCAAGCAACCCCCAGTAACCCTGGGACTGAAGGCAGCTCCCCGCCCCCCCGCCGTCTGAGACTTTGTGCTGCCTCCTTCTCCTGTGCCCTCCCCACTGTGCACCCTTCACCACCCAGACGCCCTCTTCTGAGAAGCCCTTCCTGACCCCTGGCGGTCACTTTCTCCCCATGTGTTACACCCCCGGCCACATGGCTGGTGACGGCGGCTAGTCTGTCCAGCTCTGGGAAAGAAACCTCACCTCTCCCACCCAGAGTGGAGCCGGGGCCTCACCCTACAGGGTGGCGACCAGCACGGGCTCACGTCCCCGAGGCCCCCCCATCAGTCATAACCTATGTCCGGCGCTAAGACACTCCCCAGGGGCGTCTGCTGGGGCGATTTTTGCATTTTAGGCATCACACAAGTCTGCACCATAAGGAGCCTGCAGCTCATGGGAGGGCTCAGGGCGGCCTTCACCCCCGAGGGCACTGCTCAGCCCAAGTGGACTGCTCTGACTCCTGCACAGGCCTCCGATTAGGGAAAAGTGAGACAAAAACTGAGGATTGCTCAAGCGGAACATCGTAAGGGCAGTCGGGGGGCCTGGTGGTGGTGCCACGGGCTCCCATGCACCGCTTCCCCAGCACCGAGTTCCCTGGGCCCTCGGCGGGGCCGCCTACATGAAGCACAGTGTTGTCCTCTGTCTTTTTGTGACGGCCCCATGTCTCCCTCTCCTCCCTCAGGGGACAGGGCTTTGTCCTGAGATTCCCCTGCTTGGGCAGGGCTCCCTACCTGACACGGCTGTAGAGGGGCTGCTGGGCTCCCCGTAGCCCGCCTGGTTCACGGCCACCACTCGGAACTCGTACGTCACTCCCTGCCTGAGCTTGTCCAGGCTGACGGTGTAGGAGGTGGCACTCCGGGGGATGTCCTTCGCAAACATGTCCCACAGGCCTTCATCTGAGGACACAGCACAGGAGCAGAGGTTAGGGTTTTCTCCCGCCTTCGACCTGGCGCCCGTCCCGCGGCCGGCTCACCGTGGCCCTCGCGCGGTGCAACTGACGGGAGAGCCAGAGCCCGGGTGGGTTGCACGGAGCCAGGCTGGGGACGAGGTCAGCCCTCTCCCCAACAGAGAGACCCCGCCAAGGCCCTGGGGTGGTCATGGCATGTTCCTGAACATTCTCCTCGCCCTGTCACATTCCCATCAGATTCCAGGCCTCGTCTCTGCTCTCTAACTTGATGTTGTCTCTAGTAGGATCTCTGGCATATATAACAGTGCCTCACAAGGAGCGCATTATGTGAGGACATATACGGAGGCTGCTTGGTAAAAAGTGGGCTCAGAGCCCAGAACGTTCGTGAATTATAATTTCCTTTACAGGTACAGGTATGTGATCCTTTAAAGAGAGCAGGAGGTCCGGAGAGGAAAGGCACGTTTGAGTATGCACGCACACGTGCGGACAGCTTTGCAGAGAGCTGAGGGTTATCTGGCACCAACCTGCTCACACACCTTGGAACGCCAGATGCGCTCGAGTGGATTAGCCCAACAGTACACAGGAAGAAAGGTGCTGGCGTATAAGTCTGTGTTTGCATAGGATTTAGAGTTTGCACCGATTAAGCCCTTACAGTCACAGGTTAACGAAGGCACGGACGTGAATGAGATTTTAAAGGCACAAATCTCTGGACGGGCAGAAAAAGAGCACAATGATCATTTATTCCTCAACTTTCACGTTTACACTCGTTCCTCACCGAGGTGCCCGTTATGGCTAATCACGTCAAAATGGCCGGCCAGCCACAGCTCCAAGTCCCCCCCACCACCCGACACGCTGAAGTTTGCACACGGGGTGGCTGTCGGCTGTGGTTTTCGTTCTGAGTTTGCATGACAATGACCAGGAAATAATGGGCACCGAGAGTGCCCTGCTCTATAGCCCTGCTCTGCCCCAGTGGCCCCTTCCTCCCCTTCCACTGCCTCCCGTTCATTCACACGTTCATTCCACAGACACTCGCGTGCTCACTCTTTGCTTGGGCTGTTCCGCCCATCGGGGAATCAGGTGAGATTTCTGCTCGCACGAGCAGCTCCTAGTCTAAGGGCAGTGTGCGGAGGAACATCAAGTCATTTCACCCTTTCAGACTCGTCTTGACCTCACTCCTACGCTTTAGCAAGGGGGATGCCTCCACCAACTGGCTTTCTGAGCACTCTTTCACATTTACCTTTCGGCACCACGGTGCCCTCCGAGTCTTCAAGAGTTCAATAAATATCTGTTGGGGTGGTCCATCCTTCTATCCTTGCACCCACTTACCTCCCCTCCCTTCCCTCCTTCCTTCCTTCCTTCCTTCCTTCCTTCCTTCCTTCCTCCATCAATCCTTCTACCCACCCATCTATCCATTCTTCCTTCCTTCCTTCCTTCCTTCCTTCCTTCCTTCCTTCCTTCCACCATCAATCCTTCGACCCATCCATCCATCCATCCTTCCTTCCTTCCAGCCATCCACCCACTTACCTCTCCTTCCTTCCTTCCACCATCAATCTTTTTATCTATCCATCATCCATCCTTCCATCCATCCACCCATTTTCCTTCCTTTCTTTTCCTTTCCTTCCCTTCCCTTCCACCATCCTTCCTTCCTTCCATCCATCCATCCATCCATCCATCCATCCATCCTTCTATCCATCCATCTTTACCTCCCCATAGCACTTTGCAGGGCCTAGCACAATCAGCTTTTCAGTAAACAACCACCACCATTTTATTTAGCACTTACTATGAGCAAGTCACTATTCTAAGCGCTTTAAATGCTGACTGAATTGTTTCTTTTCTTTTTTGTGTGTGAGAGAGAGAGGGAACGGGGGAGAGGGGCAGGGGAGACAGAGAAACCGAATCCTAAGCAGGCGTCGAGCCTGAATCGGGGCCTGATCCTGTGAGCCTGGGATCATGACCTGAGCCAAAATCAAGAGTAGGATGCCTAACCAACTGAGCCACCATGGTGCCCCTGCAGTGTTTTTCTTCTAAAAGGGGAAGACAATTTTATGCTGTAAAAAAGACAAGCAAAAAAAAAAATACATAAGCTCTTTTAAACTGGATGTTGCTTGAACCACTGCAGTGCAGGGACTAAGTGTGAAAGGAATTCTCAGACTGTTAAGAGCAGGTCTGAACTCTTCTGGAATGACTTCTCCAAGTGTCTTTGGCATGAATGTTTCTGTAATGCTTTCCTGCTCCCGAAGAAAAAAAATTATTTCCCCTTCCTCCACCGTCACCTAAAGGCCACATTTTATTTTAAGCGCTCTGTCACAGCCCCAGGAATTGTGTGCATTTTTCATAAAAACATTTTAAAATATTGATATAGAATCTCAACACAGAACAATTTATATAGCAATCCGTTTACACTGAAAAATGCTGGGGGAGGGAGAGTCATGCCGAGAGAATTTCCTTCTGAACTACGAGAAGAAAATGTTCACATTTTTATTTTGCTTAATTCCTCCTTGCCAAAATTAGCACATTTTGCATTTTAGAATTTGCTTCCAATTCACAGGGCTATTTATCTGTACTGATCTTTACATCGTGATCATGAGTGGGTAAGAAAACTTGGCAGCTGTTAACGCGTCCACTCTCTTTCCCCACCGTGGATTGTTTTTTTCTCGTTTGTATTATGCCGTTAAGTATCTCAATAAATCAATGATGGAGAAAAGTATCTCTACAAATTAGGGGGGAAAATAACATTACAGAACTATTAGCCATAATGAGGTTTGTGCAACTGATTTTCCATGCATAGGGATAATCCCCAGCGTCCGGATTTCCATCTCAATCAACACTTGAGAGCAGTGTGGGCCTTCGCTCGTTCCAAAGGCGGTTCTGGGGGTCCGATTCAGCCAGCCCTCAGACCCAGGTGAGACTGGCCCCCACTGGGATGCTCAGGGGGCCCCGGCCTGCCTTCCCGTCTGCGCTCGGGGAGCTCCTGTGTCCAGATACCTTCCAAAGCTGCATCCCTGAATGGCTGATGCCCCGTGCTGTGTCCTCTGCGGGCTCCGGGGCGTTGGACTTCCTGGGGGCGTGGTCTTGATGTCTGTGGGAGGGGGGCCCGTGGCGGGGGAGTGAGCCCAAATCACACTGGTGTGGCGGGGCCTGCCCCCTATTCCTGGACACCTGGGGGAGCACCTCCCTGGACTCTCGCCACTCAAACACCTGCCAGGGACAGCAATCCTGCCCCCACCAGCTAAGCGTGGGGTGGGGTGGGGGGGGGCACCGCTGAGAGAGAAACTTTGCAATTATCCCTAAAGACACCCCAGGTCCCACCAGCCTCGGGGGAGGTGGTAAGAAGCCACACACACGGTCTGGCTCCTCAGCGGGCTCATGTTTCGGGAAAGAACGTGAACTCTTTGTCTCTGCCGCCTGCAGCCCATTATCTGTGCGTCAGACACGGGGAAGCAGCCGATGGTCAAGGTCCTTGTGGAAAGAACCCTCTTCCGGTCTGAACGGTTTTGCTGCCTCGCGACAGGCCTGCTTGCGGCTCACAGAACGGGCAGCCCGGCCTCTCCCCCGCCCCGGCAGCGGGAGGCACATCAGCTCCCAGACGATGTCCTAATAAACGTGGGAACACGAACACCTCTCTTCTGGATCGAGACGGAGCCCAGCTCGGGCACATCCGCGGGTCGCTCGATTTATCCCTCGAACGCCCAGAACGGAGCTGTGTGCCGCAGGTATTCAGGCGGATGCCAGGCCAGCACGAAAGTTTGATTTCACGGACAATTAAACAGGGTCTCCGTGCTGAATGAAACTGTCACTCACGGGCCCGAGATTTCTGGTTCCACTAACTCATGTCACCAACAACGTGACTGTCAGGCTGTGGCTCGGAGCAAATGGACGCCTGTCGGCCGTGTGTTTCTTCGACGCTGCCATTTCTGTCGTATCCGTGGTCAATCTCGGTCCGAAATTTGACTGAAGCAGGTGG
Source organism: Herpailurus yagouaroundi (assembly GCF_014898765.1). NCBI lineage: Eukaryota > Metazoa > Chordata > Mammalia > Carnivora > Felidae > Herpailurus > Herpailurus yagouaroundi. The sequence goes on along the minus strand of NW_024412447.1, from coordinate 3,348,905 downwards.
GGCTCAAACATGAGGCTAAATACCTCGCGGGGCAGGAAAAAAAATTCCCTTGTATCTGATCCAGTTGTAAGGCGGGAGACAAGCGGGGATGAATGTCTAGAAGCAAAGGAGGCCCGTGACAGGCTGAGCCCAGCGGGCGGCAGGGAGCCCCGGCGGACGGGCGGTCAGCGGATGTGGGTGTGAGGAGGCCGGGAGTGGGTGCCAGGCCGGGCGCCACCGGACCTGTGCCCGCGGCTCCTTCCCCCTGCTGAATTTGCTGACTTGGGAATTTCCATGGGTTTTAAAACCTTTGGGAAAAGACTGATTTTGTTCCTTGTTCAACTGAAAATCCCTCGGCCAGAGGCTGACGGTGGGGAGTGGGGAGGCGGGTGGGGGGCTCCCAGGGGGACTCCGCGTGGATGAGGCAGGTCCAGATCGGGGATGGGGACGAGGAGGGACCAGCTCTCATCTCTGGGCTAAAGATGCTGCTTGTGAAAAAGGCAATACAATGTCTGTCTGCACCGGGTACGTCCTAAGTATGTATTTCACGGCCGCTTCGGAGAGGAAAATATATTTATAGTTCCCTTGCTGCCATTCCGGTCTATTGTGTAAATATGTAAATTAGGTTTCGTGATCTACACAGTAAAATGCCTTGGGGTAATTTGTGTAAATAAATCATCCGCCTGTGCCCACTGCATAGTCTCCGTCGCCTTCCAGGGAACTTTGCAACGTGGATTCAGAGCAAACGTGCACGTAACCAGAGAGAGGTGTCTCTGGCCAGGCTGTCCTCGCGCCCGCACTCCCTGACTGTCCTTCCCCAGAGTAAGACGGACTCTGGGCTCCAGCCCGACAGTAATGTCACCGCCGCCGTCTGGTTCTGTCTCCACGTTAGGGAAGCAGTGAGCTACTCTGCAGAGATTGTAGGGGTGACAGTTGAGGGTCCAGAAGGGTGAGGGGGGCTGCCCGAGCCCGCTGGCCACCTCGAGGTGCCAGCCACCCAGCTGATCAGCCACCTGCCTCCTGGGGGTTGAGACAGAGACTCAGCTGGACAGCAAGACGGCAGGCCGGGCAGACAGGTGGGGGCTCCAGGGGCCACCTAGTGCCAAGTGGCTCAGGCTTCCCAGATACCTAGGGGTGTGCCGGGTGTCACCTGTGTGCCGGGTGGCTCCTGCCCTCCCCACCCCCAATAAAAAATAAGGCCTCTTCACGAAAACCCGGGCCTGTCCACCAAATCCCCACTCCCTTTGACACCCACGCCCCTGCCTGGAGACAGTCTTGCCAGAGAGCTTCGGTGGAGAAAATAAGATAGAGCGTTTAATGTGTTGTGTAATGAGGCCTGTAATAGATGGCAGCTGAGATCCAAAGCCCTAAGGCACCAGCAAGGTGTTTAAATATTGACAATCCATAAAAGCATTTCATTTGCCTCTGCGTCGCTGCTGGCCTCAGTCACGGGAGGGAGGAGGCCTTTCCGCGGGAAGACGGCGAAGTCCTGCAGCCGCTCTGCTTGGGCGGACGCTCTGAAAGGGGGAATCGGTCGCAGGACGCCAGGGGAGGCAAAATCTCTCGCGCCCGCTGAACGAGACGGCGTCTTGCAGGCCAGCTTCCTGTGGCGTCTCAGTCCCTGGGGGTTGGTTTCCACGTGGCGGCACGACCCCCGGGCCTCGCTGGTCTCAGGAGGCGCCCGCTCGGCCGAGGACCTCCGTGGGGGGGGGGGCTCAGTATGAGACCCGGGCCGGCACCCCGATCAGCTCTTCCTCACACACCCCCTCGCAGACTCCCTAAAGCTGCACTTCTGGCCAACAGGCCACCGGCTTCCTTCGCTACGGTGGACGCGTGAGCATCTGATAACCTGATGAGAAATTAAATGGCCCCCCAGGCAAGTCTGAGGATCAATACCTTCTCTTTCCTCAGAAGGTGCCGGAATGTGCTCTGCACTGTTAGGATTCCGAGCCCTTGCGCCCGTGTCTGGCTGCTGCTGTGGCACATTCCCCACGGCCGATCTGACATGAGAATGCTCATTTCAAAGACGTGCCGTTGCACTTGACTGAAGAGGACACCGTCCGTGGGATACACGTATGTATTTTAAAATCTTGAGTGGAGGGGCGCCTGGGTGGCGCAGTCGGTTAAGCGTCCGACTTCGGCCAGGTCACGATCTCGCGGTCCGGGAGTTTGAGCCCCGCGTCAGGCTCTGGGCTGATGGCTCAGAGCCTGGAGCCTGTTTCCGATTCTGTGTCTCCCTCTCTCTCTGCCCCTCCCCCATTCATGCTCTGTCTCTCTCTGTCCCAAAAATAAATAAAAACGTTAAAAAAAAAAAAATTTAAAATCTTGAGTGGAGCTTTTTATGTTGAGATAACTGTAGAGCCCCACACGGTTATGGGAAATACTATGGAGAGATGCCATGCGTCCTGTATCCGGGGTCCCCCGATGGTATCACCCCTCAGAACAACAGCGAAGCATCGCAACCGGGAACTGACGTCGACATGGTCCAGACACAGAGCGTTTCCGTCGCCCCAGAGACCCCGCTGTGGCCTCTCACATCTATACATCCACTGGGGTTTTTAACACTCTGTCGGGGAGCAAGCGTGCGGGCCGAAGGAAATGACTTGGCAAAGGTCTTCCACTTGTGTCACCGAGGACAAGCCTTCTTGTCTCCTCCCGGTGCCACGGACCCCTCCGGCAATCTGCTGACTCTGAAGGGAGCCCTTCTCAGAACGGCTTTAGATGCAGAAAATAAAACTAAGAAGGAAGCCAGCTATGCTGCTAATGACTGTAATTACCCAGAGGGAACTGGAGGTTCACAGCAACCCTGTGTCCTAGGGATGCTGACTGTGTGGGTCACGTGTGGTTTTTGATGCACCTGTCGGGATCCGTGGTTCTTTGGAAGATGGGGTGCAAAGGCTTGGATTCCTCCAGGGCCGCGCTGGAGCACAAGTTCCAGGGAACATCTGGATGGCGAGGCCCACCACCTTGTGAAACACCCACCCCAGCCGGGTCGGGATGGGAACCAGTGTGGTTTCTACTGCTGACAATTCCACAGGTTGGGAAGTTACTTATGCGGTTTCAACCCAACTGTTGTCGGTCAAATTGTGACCCCTCAAAATTCACGTGGTCGAGGTCCTATCCCCAATGTCTCAGAATGTGACCTTATTTGGAAAGAGGGTCTTTGCAGATGTAATTAGTCGAGGTGAGGTCTTGGGGGTGGGCCCTAACCCGGTATGACTGGTGTCCTCATAGAAGGGGAAGTTCGGGCACAGGGACCGGAGGGCACACAGAGAGAAGGTGGAGATGGGAGGGAGGGGGCGGGAAATCCCTCCATAGCCCAAGAAGGCCCAGGGTTGATGGCAAACCACCCGAAGGCGGGGGAGAGGACGGAGCAGACCTCCGCTCACAAGCTCACAGGACCCAACCCCACCACGCCTGTCCTCAGACACCCGGCCTCTAGACCGGGAGACAGTACGTGCCGCGGGGTAAGCCGCCCAGTGCGGGGTACGTGGTCATAGCAGCCAGAATACACGAACACGCCTACGTTCGTGAGGGAAGAAAACGCTGAAGGTCAGTTGGTGGTGAGCGATGTCCACAGATCTCCCGAATTCTCTCAGGAGCCCTTGGTAGCCTGAAAGGGCACAAAGGAACCTGTGCAATGAACGCTCTCCCTAGATTCGGGGAGAAAGGGTCGACTTCCTTCCTTGGGGTCCGTCCGTGCAGGCTCCTCAGCCCTCAGCTGGGCCCAGACCTAACCAGGCCTGTATTCGAGGCTCCTGCCAATCTCTGAAGGTGCCGTGGGATCAAGCGTCCTCGGCGGAGGGTCTGCTGTCTGCTCTCGGGGCTGCCGGCTTTCAGAGGGACGGGGCAGGGGAACCCAGTGGCCGCAGGAGGCCCGTCGCCCATCCGCGACCCTCCGTTTCCAGAACAGGCCGAAAGCCTCGCTCAGCATAAGCTCCAGGACCCCTCGGGGCGGCACGGTGAACGTGTGAGTTCAGGGGCTGAAGAACTTTACATATTGCCTTTCACAGGGCCTGTTTGGGTCTCGGGCGCCAGATTTCTACCTGGAAGTTTCTAGGAGGTGCTTACAACGAGTAACCTCTGAAAAAGCACTTTGATGGGGGAGGGGCACCTGGCACAGTCCTAAGTGACTTCACAGCCCTTCCCTCTTGGTGTGATAGCTTCTTTAAATATCCGGCTAAAATGACGCCCGGCGCTGAGGGTGGGCTCTGGCAGAGGGCTCTCTGCCCGCAGCCCTGGCACACCCTATATTTTCGTGCTCAGGTGCTCACGATTCAACGTGCAACCACCTGCAGGCCACAGTGGACGTGCTCGGTGTTCTCTGCATTGGGTGATGCCCCCATGGCTCCAAGGAGTAGTAGCCGACTCCACGCGGCAGAAATTGATCTTCCAGCACCGTCCACGCTTCGTTATTACAGCTGAACGGGAGGAAGAGAGCGAAAACCCTCCTCGGGCAGATAGGGCAGGGAATGGACTGAGACCTCATTTTCGGGAGCCTAAAAGATGGGGCAGAGGGCGTGGACAGGAATCTGTGCCCTGATCGGGAGCGAGCGGGACTCTGTCCGTCGGGGCAAACAGGCGGAGCCTGAGGCGAGCATCCCAAAACACTCTTGGATCTTCCCGAGGAGCCGCAAGTGTCTGTAAGCGTCCCTGTGTTTTCATGTACATGTTTCTGAGGATGACGACGACCGGGCTCTGAGGCACGTGTACTGTGGCCAACCATCGAGAATCTCAGGCCCGCGAGGTTACGGCGGAGGGAGGGACGTGCCTCGCCCTTCCTCGAGTCGCCCTCGTGGTCTCCACGTCTTTAGAGAGAGGCCAAACGGAGGCCGGAGGGCCCTGACACTCGCCTCCGCTAGGCTGAACAGGCTCCTTGACAGGCGCCTAACCCCCTCCTTACCTGAGGGCCTGACCTCGATGACGTAGCCCGTGGTGGGAGTCCTGCCCACGCTTCCCTCCGTCCACTGCAGGGTCAGCTCAGAGGCGGACTTGCTGACCGAGACATCTCTGGGGGACCCCGGGGAGCCTGCGGGAGGAAAGAGACAGGGGAGGGTGGACGTGGGCACTTGGGGGCTCCTCATCCCACAGGGGGTCGGCGGCTCTGGCCAGGTTCTGTCTACTTCCCCAAGCATGTGGCTTAGCCTCGCTCTGTCACAGTCTTCTCATCCCGGACGTGGGAAAGCCACCCTGGCCTCCCGGGTTGACCGGACGTGAGCAGAGATGGGCTGTGCAACGGGCCCAGGATCGTGCCTGGCGTGGGGCGTGCACCCTGTGAACCGAGGTCCTGTCACCCTCGCCTTGCTAAGGATGTCAACAAATGCCAAAACCATTTAGGTGGGTGGGAAGCCACGTGGCTCCTCTTTGCGACGTGAACACTTTAAGATTTTCTTGTGTATGGGGGTGCCTGGGTGGCTCAGTCGGTTAAGTGTCCAACTTTGGCTCAGGCCATGATCTCGGTCTGTGGGTTTGAGTCCCACATCGGGCTCTGTGCTGATAGCTGAGCCTGGAGCCTGCTTTGGATTCTATGTCTCCCTCTCTCTCTCTGCCCCTCTCCCGCTTGTTCTCTCTCTCTCTCTCTCTCTCTCAAAAATAAACTTAATAAAATGTAAACACAAGTTCTTGTGTATCTAATTTCAAAAATTCATTTTTCCCAAGTTTTTCCAGAAAACAGCCCCAAACTTGACATGCTTAACACCGAAGAGTTCGCTGGTCTGCACATAACAAGCCTGTCTGTAGACATTGCTGCTAACACAGGTGTTTGGAGACACCCATGCTGCCGGAACATTCCTGCGTTTATGGCCGCTCTGGGTGGGCCAGAGCTGCTTGCCGGGCAGTGAGGGGGGACCCTCTGACCGGACAGAGCCCAGGGTGGGCCGCTCGCGCTGCACCGGCCGCGGGGCCCCCGGCGGAGCTCCACTTACCCTCGGCGGGCCCGGCCGTGACGTTCGCTTGCAGCTCGGGGCCATAGGCGATGGTCCGCGCTTGTACACGGAAGAAGTAGGTCGCTCCTTTGGTGAGATCCCGGACCTTCAGCCAGCGCTGCCAGTTCCCTTTCACGTCCACCGTCACCACCTTGCTCACCCCTGGAACCACCGAGAGCAAAGGCCAGGAGGTGGCCGGAGTTAGAGACGCGGCCGGACGCCGCCTATTCCACCGCGACCACAAGGACGGCGTCCCCAGCTTGCTGAGGAACTATTTCTTGCAATTAGGAGGAGTTTAAGTGGTGGTGATAGCCAATTTTCAGCACAGATAAGTGTAATTAGAGTTTAAGCCAGTACGTGGGGCTGACAAACCCAAGAGCCAGCCTCACGGTGCGGCGCGGGGAGGTGGCCCAGGTCTCCCTCACCACACCGGGGAGGCCCCCGTGCTCCTGCCCCCGGCCCGGGCCCCCCTCCCCTCCCGCTGCACTCCGAGCCGCATTGAGCTCTGTGTCACCTGTGCAGGTGACCTGGAGCCTCCGGACTTCGGAGGAGAGAACGGGGAAAAAGAGGCAGGAACCTTCATCATAGCTAAAAGCTGGGCTTCCTCCAAGTGGGGCTCTCCAGCCTGACTGGGCTGGCTAAGCAGTGGCCTAGAGGCCTCCGGCCCCTCGTGAGAACTTTCTCCTGGACTCCAAAGCAAGGACAGAGAAAGGCTGTCGCTGCAAATATCACTGCCCAGGTTCAGACAACTCTGACCACGGAGAGACAACGTTTTCGCTCATGAACACGCAGACGAAGAGAAAGTGTTGGTTGTATTCGGTGTAGCTGGAGAACTGAGATTCCACATTTCGGGAGGAAGACGCACAGTGAAAACCATACGAACGCAGCATTTTCCAGGACGGAGATGGGGCTCCCTGGTTAAGTAAGTTTGAAGATGACGTATTACAAAAAGGCCTCGCAGGCTCTCCACTCGGGATTTCTGAGAGCTTTCAACATACCGGTGTCTACGGCTCATCCCCTGGAGGAGCAGGAAGAGGTGAGGTGGCCCCTCTGACACTGGTCAGCAGAGCCCGCCAGGAGCACCGCCCGGCACCTGCACGGCCCCAGCACGGCCCACATGCACCGTGAACACACTGCCCGGCGTGGCCACCGCCGGGCCTGCCCTCAGTGCGAGCAGCCAAAGCCATCGGCACCTTCCATCCCCGTGTGGCCCTGACCTCAGAAGAGCCCAGCCAAGTGCGTCCTTACTACGAAATGGGCTCATCCTTCAAACTCATCAAAGCGAGTGTCTCTTAGCCTACAGCTCTCCAAGTACCTTCCAGTCGGCTCGCCGTGTTCATATCGTGCCTTTTATAGAACACTGATTCAGCTAAATGACTCCCTTCCAGATGATTTCAGAGTGATCCTGCCTGCGTTTGAGTGGCCTCCAAATTTGAGCTTTTCTGTAGAGAAACAGGGCCGTTTCTGCCCAGGGAGCCTGGCCCTCACCCTGCATGGCTCAAGGAAGGGGTTTTGGGATGCCAGTTTGCACACACACTGCCCATCATAAGCAAACGGATGGGGTCCATTTGGATGTAAAATTAATCTGGAGAGCAGCCCCCCTCACTTTTTTTTTTTTTTTATGTTTTGTTAAAAAATGCCTTCCTGTTCCCCAGAGCAGAAACAAACCCATGTATGGATTTTGTGAATTCTATCCCACTAGGACGTACAGCTAGTCTGGCCTCCCCTGCATCTCGACTATGTCAGAATCTTATTTATTTAGTCCATTTGTAAACCGTGCCCTGCAATACAAAGCCCCGGGGTGCAATCACATAAAATACTACCGTTTAAAACATCTTAAAAAACATAAAAGTAACTCTGCCATAAAACCCATTCCCTAAGAACACGGCTCCTGCTCCGTGTGGCTCGGTGCTCCCCACCGTGACCAGGGCACTGGCGGGGGACGGCGGGGGAGGAGCCGGGCCTGTCTTCTCCGTGGAGGGATCGCAGGCAGGGTCTGCCCGTGCCAGGTGGGTGTTCTGCTCTCGAGGAACGTCCGGCCGGCCAGCAGAATGGCCAGCGGGTGAGACGACCGTTTGACGGCCTTCCTCCCTGTCTTTGCCGCACAGAGAGGCCCTCCATGTCCGTAACCGCCTTCACGGGAGGGCTGGCGTTACCGCAGAGTTAGTAGGATTCCAGCCCCAGATGTTTTCACCACACTTGCAACCACATCTCTTGGAAATGCAGCGGTTCTGTGAGGCATTTTGAAGAACTGGAAATTGTTCGGAGACCTGGTTGCCACCCCCGCGATTCCCTGTTGGAAATCGGGATCCAACGTGAAGGAGGCAAGGGTTGGGTTCCTCCGAGAGACCCCCACTCGAGAGGCCCGCACGCTGATCAGACCGGCCAGCCGATGCCCTAGGGGAGGGGACAATACGCTTCTCGGGGAGACAAGGGTCTGGGAACGGAGGCGGGACAGCGAGGGCCGGACGAGGGGCCGGATGCTTTGACCTCAGCCGGGCGCAGGACGCCGTGCTGTGTGTGCTTCCCAAAGCTGCCTTCTGTTTAGCCACTCGGAGCGTCTGGTCCTTTTGCGTATGTGACAGCACGGCCTCACTTTCACCTGAAAGATCCCCTCCTCCCCTCTCTAGCCTCAGGTCAAAATGCCCCCGACGGGCCTGGGGGTGGAGAGAGGCCACAGGAAAGTCTCTCCTGCTCTGAGTTCCTGCCCTCTACCGGCCTGCGTTCCTCCTTTGGCCCGTGTGGCTGCAGAGCGTGGCCAGCTAGAAGGGGTCGGATCTGTCGGCTGCTGTCTGGCTAAGCCAGGGGCTCTGGCAGATGCCATCAGACCAGGCAGGCACATGGTGGGACCCGGAAAAGCAACACTGGTGTTGGCCAGTGGTCAGGGACACCCCCGGAAGGTCACAGGGTCAGGGGCACTCAGGAAGAGGGCTGGTGGGTTCTGCTCATGGGGAACAGGCTGTTTGCTGGGTTCCAGACAGGGAGGATGGGTGGGGGCGGGGGCGAGGCCAGCCTCACCCCCGGCTGGAGCAGGGGCAGAGCGGTTTCAGGAGGGGGTCTGCGGCTGAGAGGAAGGACCCAGCGGAGGCCCCTCCGACTCCAGCAGAGTCTGCAGCTTAGCGGCAGCTGTGAAGCAACCATCCCCAGCCCCAGGCCCGGACCAGCCGCATGACAGACGAGCAGGAATCAGGGGGTCGGGGGTATGCCCGTGCCGCCTTCAGGGCCAAGGTTTGGGGGGTCTGGATGGTTGGGTCTCAAGCGCCCAGGGACTGCACCCCGAGCTTCTGGAGAGACCTGTGAGCTGCTGACTGAAAGTACCTTCTCCTGCCCGGTTCCAGAGCGTATATACTCACTGCCAAAGACAGGAAAACCCAGGCAGAGGAACCAGCCCTCCCGACAGACAGGAGGGCCAACGGAGTGACAGAGGGTCTTACTACTTGTGAAAAGAGGCGAGATGCTTGCAACCAAGAAGATCTGCCTGTTGTCACCAGAGAGAGAGGGAGAGGGGAGGGAGGGAGAGGGGAGGGAGGGAGGGGGAGGGGGGGGGGAGAGAGGGAGAGAGAGAGCGAGGGCGGGAGGGAGGGAGACAAGCGCCATGGGCAGCTGTGACACGCTGATGACCGCTTCTCCCGCTCCCCGCTGTGACATTTGTGGCACGTGTCCCCCCCAAAGCCCACGTGCTCCAGACATTTCCCCATCACGGGCTCTCAAACCAGCCCACCTGGGGCCAAACCCCACGTGTGTCCGCATTCTCCACCTGCAGGCCCTGGGCGGTCGACTTAAGGGCTCGGAGCCTGATTTCTTGTGAAATACTAATAAAGGCGGCCCGGCCGCCGCGTGAGGACTCAGAGAGAGCGTGTGCCCTTGCTCAGTGCCGGGCGTGTAGACGGCGTCTGGTGAGCCACGGCCGTGCTGCTGCAGAGGCCACGTGACCACGGCCCCGACAAGGCCCGGGGAACCAGATGTGCAGGGTCATCTCCCTGGAAGGTAGGGGGAGGCCGTGGGGACAGATGTGTGGCGAGCCGGCAGGACTCCGGGACGTCGGAACGCAGACATCGGGGGATCGCGAGGCAGGGCCCACCGTGGCTCCCGACCGGGCAGAGGCCACGGCCACGGTCTTGCCTGGATGGTAAGTACTTCTATAAGACGAAGGCAGCCAGCCCGGGGGCCGAGGCGTGCATGCCACGGAGTTTCTAGAGAGATTCTACAAGCGCATTGATGCAGAATAAGTCACTTATTTGAGGAGGTGCAGGAAAACCCGTACCTTGATGGAGACGGGCTCCAAGGTGGCTCGGGGCCATGATTTTTGGCCATCCTTTCCCCGTTGCGTGTGGCACTAGTTAAAAGGCGTCTGCAACGCCCGGGCCACCTGGTCCCCACGCAGGCACTGGGCCCTGAAGAGGACGCAGCGGGTGTGGCCGCGCCATCTCGGGCCGGGCCCGTGCCCTCCGCCATTTCACACACCGCACACCCGTACCACCTCTACTGTTATGTACCAAAGCGCATCCATTGCTTGTCTGAGACTCTCTCCCCTCACGTGTTTACATCTCTGATTTGGGGTTGATGATGCCAACATACTGGGCTGCGGTTTACGGCCGGCCTTTTTTCTTTCTTAGCACTTCGTAAAATAACAATGAATCTTACAGTCGATAATGGCATTTTAGATTCGATGAAATGAAATCTGGTGCTTAAATTTTCCTCAAATCAGCCCCCCGTTTTACTTGAATGTACTTATTTTAAAAGGAAACTTTTATCACGGCTTTAAATGGAGCGCCAATATTATTCGATGCGTTGGTTATATTTTCTCCTCCTAGGCATTAAATAATCTACAACGTTTACAGTCTGGCCACGCGCGTTTCCGGGGGAAGCCCGCCCTCGGCCGGCACCCCCTCCTGCCCGGAAGCTGCTGGTTTCCTCTTCTGTCCCCCCCCCCTCGTACTGGGCTTTACGCCCTCCTCGCCGTGCCTCTGGCAGACAAGACTCCCTGCCCTGCAGATGCTGTGGAGTGCCGTGCCCTCCCCGTGCGCGCCCCTGGCCTTACCTTGCACGGGCGCTAAGGGCTCGTAGACCACTCGGTAGCCCTGCAGGATGCCATTGGCTGCCACCGGCTCGCCCCACGAGACGTTAAGCGTGGTAGAGGTTATTTCTGAGAACGCCAAAAAGCTGGGGGTCCCCGGAGCTGGAAGAATGGGATGTGAAGGGACTGTTGGTAAAGCTCCTTCATAGACCATTTCCACACATGTCTGTGCCTCCACGTACGATAAAAGCGCTACTAGATGTTATTTTCAACTCCGTAAAAGTCTCAACGCCGTGAGACCACCTCTGAACTTCCCAGGATCAATCAGACACCTGGACTCTCCCGAGAAGAGGAGACAAGATGATGGGGGTTTAAACACAAGGAGCCTAAGGGACGCGGTGACAAAGGCAGAAAGATGAGTAAAGAATGAAATGCAGACAGCCCCGTGAGGCTCTGCCCACCTCTCCTGGCCTCTCCCTTGGGGCCCCAGCCGGCCCTCCTCTGAAACGTCACAGTGTCCGCCCTCGGGCTGGGGACAGGGGGGCCCAGTGAGGCCCCGGGCGGGGGGAAGCTGCCCGCAGAACGCAGACAGCCAGGCGGTGGCCGGGTTGCTGACCCTGCTCACCGCCCCCTGCCTGGGCTCCGTGTGGGGGTCTGTGCCCGGAGCTGCCCCCCCCCACCCAATCAGCCCTCCACACCCCCATCTGCTGTCTTTCCAGTCCCTGGGGGCCCTTTTGCCCCGTGGCCTGCCCAGTCCCCAGTGCTCTGGTGAGGAACGGGTGACCCACCCTGGATTCCAGAAACGGCCCCTGTCCGGCCGCTGGACGAGACCCAGAGGAAAGAGTCCCGGCACGCTGGCCAGTCCTCTCTCAGGCAGGACGCAGGATGCCTGGGAGCCCCGAGCGGGACGGGTCGCCCTGACTTCCCCAGCCTTACACTTCCTGGGTCCCACAAAGTGCATCCCAGGTCCGCGGGACCAGGGTTAAGCTGACATTCCCTTGGAATCCTGACTCGCTTCCTCATGTTCTCTAGGCCGCTGGGGAGCTGGCACTCATGACAGAGGGAGCCACGTGCTGTGTGTGTGGATGTGGGGCCACAGGCGACGAGGCACGTGGCAGTGCAGTGCTCTCGCCTGGCTGGTGGCGGGTGTCTGAGAAGCGGCTGCAAGCTGTTGCGGGTGTGGCCCTGAAACCCGGCGACCCTGGAAGCGCCCGACGCTGTGGCCTGGGCTCGGCGTACAAAGAACTCACTTCCCCCGGGATCTGGACACGCCGGTGCCGAGCCCCAGCAAGAAGCTCCCCGAGGGAACCGGAAGGTGGCCTGGGTGCGGAGGCGGAGCCCTCCTGCCCTCGGCGACCCGGGAGGGTCCTCGGGAAACAGGTGCCGTCTCACGGGCGCCGCCGCGCAGCAGGCCAGGGCTGGGCACTGGGGAAAGCAGCTGAATGCAACCCAGGCCTTTCTCTCCAGAAAGCCCCGGGCACACGACAGCCGTGCGTCACAGGCTGGGCGGAGCAAAGGGCTGTGGGGACAGGGAGGGGCCGCTCATCCGGCCTGGCTCGGCCACCCGAGGCCGTGGGGAAGGGGAGCCCGCGGAACACGCCGCTCTCCTACCGGCCTGGTGGGTGCGCCCCTGCCTGGGGTCACTCCGGGGCCCGTCTCCAGCCGCGTTGAAGGCCGAGATGCTGACCCGGTAAGGGGTGTGACCGGTCAGGTTCTTCAGTTTCAGCACGGTCTCCGGCAGGAACAGGACCTTCATCTTCTCTGTTTGGTTCTGGCTGTCTGCCTCCCAGTAGTAAACCTGCCGATAAGAGCCAGAGGTCGGAGGCGGGCCACGGGGCCACAGGGAAGGGGTGGCAGCCCTGGTTTCTAAACTGGTGGGGGAGGTGCCCAGTGAGCGCTGGGCAGGACTGGACCTCGGCCCGTGTTTCTCCTGGGTTCACTTTGCCCCCCACCGCCCGGCCTGCACATGCTCACGGGCGGACTTGAGGCCCAAGCACAGAGGCTGGAGGAGGTGGGTTGGCAGGACCGTTTCCCACTGCCCTGAGCCGGCGCGAGCCCGGCCGCCCAAAGACAACACCCACCTCGGCTCCGGGGGGCGAAACCCAGCCAGGCCACCAGGGCCACTGGCCCACAGGGCAGAGAGCCGCAGAGAGCTTGGGACAGGTTTTCTGCCCCCACGTGGGCTCCCGGCCACGAGCACTGCTGACTCCTGCCCGCAAGATACGGTCCGGTCCTGCTCTCGGAACTGAGCAAATCTGATCCTACGCTTGAACAGGCCTTACTGACTTGAGATCAATACCCAAGTTCAATGTCTTTATCATTAAGGAAATTAGAAAACATATTTTGGACATACATAAATAGCATCTTGCCTCCAAGCTCGTAAGACTTCCCATTACCTCATTAATCACTGTAACAGCCCTGCCGTGGAGGAAGGTATTTATTTTCATAAAACACCGACCAAAATCATTTTTAAATGGACATTTAATTGGCCCAATAGTCATCAGGGCAGGCTGGCCCACAGAAGCTGATGACTGACCAACCTGGGCTCCGGACATACCAGTCGGGGAGAGTCATTCGGGAGAAGGAAGGGGGAGTTTTCAAGGGACGGCCCCGGGCTGCTTTCTTCAGGCTGTTTTTAGCTGATCCTTCTGACTTCTCTCCGAAAACGTGGCCTTCCAGGCAGGCGTGCAAGGAGCTTCCCGCCCCCAGATGAACCTACTCTGGGTAATTACTCACTGGCCTCCTGTCTTTCCTTTGCCCCATCTCCGGAATGTTGAGCTAACGTGGAACCTTAGTGTGGTGGTTCTCAATGTGGGGTGCCTAGGAACCACACCCCTGGGGGAACTTGCTAGAAATGCAAATTCTTGGGCCCCCTGCCCTGGGCCTCATGAAATATTCAACAGAGATCCAAGGGCAGGGTCGGGCTGGAGAACGTGTTCTCTTCAGCCAGATCTGTTCTGCTGTCAGCAAAGATACCGGAGGCTCCCAGAGCGGGTGCAGCAGCAGGAAGGGTGCTGGGCGGGGCCTGGGAGGGAGGGGCTGCCGGGCACAAGCCAGCTGCACGGTGAACCAGGCCCCCGCCCCCAGGCCGAGAGGCAAGGTCAGGCCGAGCCTGCCCCAGCCGCTCAGCACCGACCCCGGCTGTCCGTCCTGACGGTCAGCTGCGCGTGCAGGGGCAGGACGGAGTGAGCCGGGGGCAGCAGCCGTGGCATGCGGCCAGGGTTCCAGCGAAGCCGCTGGGAACTCCGTGGATTTCGGCCACTCTCCGGGCCTCCAAGTGACCTGGAAGGAAGAGCCAAACCATGCGAGAGAGCATTGCCTTGTAGCCCTGGATGTTCCCGTTCTGGCTCTCCGGTGGTGGCGGCTCCCACGTGACCTCCAGCTGGCTGGCCGTGAGCGGGGTCACCTGGATGTTCTGCGGGGCCATGGCCGGGGCTGGGGAGAGAGCAGCACAGGAGAGGGGCTGAGATGGCTGTTGGCGCGTGCGGGGCCCCTGGCTCCAGGGTGGGCGGCCTCAGAGCCTGCCCTGGGGCCGTGCAGCTTTTAGGCCAGGGAGCGCCACACACGCCCTTCCCGGAACCGCGTTTTCAGTTGGCATAAAATGGAATCTGGAGGATTACGAAGAAAATTATATTAATTATAATAATTATATTGAGACGCGGTTGGCAGAGTGTTCAGAAACAAAAGCGTGATCTGGTCATCTGCGTGCGTCGTGGGTGGGCGCGGGACGTGGGTGGGGGGCTGTTGCTGAGCGAGCTGCGGGTCCCGCTGGCCGTACGCACCATGCTGCCGTGTTCACGGTGGAGGGAGGCAGTGCGTTTTGGACGGAACGCGGAGAAAATGAGGCACCCACGTGTCCGTCCCAAGTTCAGGAATCTCGCGTCGGGGAGCCTGGCTCCCCGGGTTCTGGGCCGTCCTCCAGCGGTGACAGGGACCAGCCTAGGCTGGTCCCCGTCCCCTGCCCTCTACCCAGGCCCCTTATGGCTCGAACTCTGAGGACCCAGTCCTCGATTGCGACCCTGCCCTACCGCCCTGGGGACCACGCTGTGCCCGGAGAGGACACCGGGGCCGTGGCCCGGCAGGCGGCCCTGGGGAAGCTGGGATGGCACCGAGAGCACGTGTGCACACACAGGACACGTCTCCGCTCCGTCTCTGCATTCCTCGCCGGGCATCTGTGCGGGACGCACTTCTCTCTGCCTCCCGGGAGTCCTTCCCTTCTCCCGCCTGTGTGCACCCCAACAGGGCTGTGCTGGGCTGGACCCCGGAGCCCTGGGAGCCGTCTGGGGGGGCTCGGCCCGCGGGCCCACGAGCACTGCCTTCCGACTCAAGCACGTTCCCGGCCACGCACGGAGACCACGCAACAGCCACTGTCCGAGGGCGACAGCCCAGCACGCTGGCTCTCGGGAGAGAACGACCTTCGAGAGTCACCCCTTCCCCTCTCCCCCCCCAAGTGTAGAATCAAATAGTAATTAACACCCACTCAGCCTGACACCGACTATTTATTTTGTTCTAACTGTGTGGTTCCCGTATTATCGCTGCCCACCCTGCCGTTAATGGAAATGTTAATAACCCACACCAGGTTGTTGTGACAGATGCTTGGCCTCATTATCAGAAATTCTTATTTACCGCTCCATTAAACAACAGAATCACACAAAAAAACAATTCAATCAAAACTAACTGGAGGAATTTTAACAGCCACATTAATAATCCAAAACATAAATAAAGTTAATGTCTTTTGCATGTTTGCAATCGGCAACTCTATCGCAAAATTACTGTTGTACAATTAAAACGTGAAAGGCGAAATTGAGCACGGCCATTACCCCGGTAGTCGGTTAGAACCGTCTGTGCGTGGTCTCCCCCGACCTCCAACCCCAAGGTTTCCTTTTCAAACCCTGGGCCCACGACCCTTCTCCGGACACGGAGGTCCCCAGAAACCGGTGCTTCTGCGGGCTCGAGGCGGCTCCTGGAATTCAGGGGCCACGTGCCTGGACAAGACCCGCCGGTCGCGTGCGGGGCGACTGAGCCACGCGAACTGCCGTCCCCAAGCTGAGATGCTCCGATGTGCCCACCAGCTGTCCTGTCGCACAGAGCTTTTGTGCCGTAAAAATGACGCAGGGAGTGAGGATTTTTTTGATGATGACACAGGCAGGGAAGAGAGAGAAATGTGTGTAAACACAGAGCAGAGCGTGTCGGTTTCGAGACCTACTTTTCTGGCTCCCGGAAGCTTCTGGGTCTCCGTCCCGGCAGGACGACCTGACTGGGGAAGGTCCCCTTGTGTTCGGCCCCAGATGCAGTTCTGGTTTGGCATGGAGCATGTTCGGAGGGAACTGATGGAGCCTCTGATGAGCCCTTGTCTGATGGCTCTCCCCCCTTCGCCCCCGTGGTGTATAGAATGTTTTGGGAACATGCGTGAAATCAGTTTTTAGAAGCAATTTAGTGCAGCGCGCTCTGGCATTTGCTGATAGCAGATCGCCTGCAAACAGCACCGAAGAGGGGCTCACAAAGGTGAAGGCGCAGAGTGGAGATTCTCTCTGCACGTCTCATGTCGGGGCTGACGATGCCGCCACACAGCTGCGAGCCAGTCCTTGGCAGCCACGGAGCCGCCAGAGACAGCACAAGCTTCTAGAGGCACCCTGCGCCTGGAGATTTCTGGAATCTCCTGGGCTTCTGGCTGATTGTGTAGGGAGGCCCTGCAGGTTGGGTGCTGGGGGCTGCACGCTGGCAGGCAAGCCCCACAGAGCAGGACGGGCAGCTTACTCAACCCCCTAGGCGGACTCGCTGCCCCCAACGTGGCCACCAGCCATCAGTCACTGGGGAACAAACGGCCACTGGAACAAAATGGCTGTCCCTGGCTCAGTCTTAATTTGCTGGGAAGCAGAGAGTGCTGGCTCATGGCCACCTGGCTCCAGGCCCATTGGATCACCAGAATGACCTGGTCACTTAACAGTCCTGAGCTACAGACCCTCCACCCTCCACCAAAACATCATCCCCTCCCATGGGAGGGTCATCCATCTGGCCCGTGGAAGTCTCTCTCTTGCAGGGACCCTGCGGACCCTCCGCCTCTGACTCTAGTTTGGTCGATGACAGGGGAGCGGTAGTGACATGTGGGTAGGGGTGACATAGGCCACCTCCCAGCAGAAGCTTCCAGAGGGTTCCCTGGCCGGTTACCTCCTCTTTTCCCGCAACCACCTGACCTAGCAGGTCCTGCGAGGGGACTGACCCCTCAGTCTGTGTCTTTGAAAGAAGACGACAGGAAGCTGGAGAGAAAGAGCTGGCCTTGAAGGATGGGGAAGGTGCACGAGAGAAGTTGCCACTGGTGTTTCAGCCACGCGGAGTCTGTAGTTATTTGTTGCCATGGTACAATGTGCTGGAAATTTCCTGAATGTCAACCGGGCCTTAGGCTTGGCGCTGAGGGGTAGGTGGATACAAGGATGCGGAAACAGGTGTAACAAGAGAGACAGGTCACAATAATCATGATACAGGGTGTAACGTGAGGGCAGGTTCCAAGGGCCACGAGAAGTCACTTCTGGCTGGGGGACACAGGCTCTTTCCTGGAAAGAGTATCCTTCAAAAATGGGGCAGATTTAACATGGGACAACGGGCCAGGGAAGCACGGGCGAAGTAAGAGACAGGAATGGGAAGGGCGAGGGTACGGAGGTGACAAGGCAGGGTACCTGCTGGGGTCACATCAGACAGACAGTCATCAGATGCCAGTGCTACCTGGGGCCACACCAGGCATCTATTCATGCTGAACCATGCTAAGCCATGCTAGGCCATGATAAGCTATGCTAGGCCATGCTAGGCCATTCTAGGCTATGCTAAGTTATGCTAGATCATGCTAGGCTATGCTAGGCTATACTAAGCCATGCTAGATCATGCTAGGCCATGCTAGGCCATGCTAAGCTATGCTAGGTTATGCTAGATCATGCTAGGCTATGCTAGGCCATGCTAGGTCATTCTGGGCTATGCTAGGTTATGCTAGGTCATGCTAGGCTATGCTAGGCTATACTAGGCGATGCTAGATCATGCTAGGCCATGCTAGATCATGCTAGGCCATGCTAGGCTATACTAGGCGATGCTAGATCATGCTAGGCCATGCTAGGCTATACTAGGCGATGCTAGATCATGCTAGGCCATGCTAGGTTATACTAAGCCATGCTAGATCATGCTAGGCCATGCTAGATCATACTAGGCTATGCTAGGCTATACTAAGCCATGCTAGATCATGCTAAGCCATGGTAGGTCATGATAGGTTAAACTAGGCCATACTAGACCATGCTAGATAATTCTAGGCTATGATAGGCCATGCTAGATCATGCTAGGCCATGTTAGGTTTCTACTTTCATTTTTTGTAACCCAGTGATTCATTATTTGGGTAGAGCAAACTTTTAACTGATACTTTGAGGATCATTGTTAACATTTTAATATAACAAGGTTAAGTATTTCTTTATATAATCAAAAAAATTACACATTTCTCAGTTCACTTTAATTACATCAACCCCTTTCTGGCCAAAGACTCTTCCTGATTTCCTGTCGAAGTAAATAGGAAACAGAATTCTCTAATGTAGTTTACCTTCTCAGCACACTTGGCCAGCACATCTGTTCCCCTAAGCCAAGATACCTGGAGACAGGCTCCAGCTCGGGGTAATTATCTAACCTCCGGGGCCTTCGCAATACATAAAGGAGGCTTAAACAGATCATGGCTCTTCCGCTCAGTGGGGGCCAAGTCAGAACTGGAGACAGAGCAATGACTCAGAGCAGGGAAGTCGGGAAGGAGTAGAATCTCAAAAGGTGAGCCGGGCCTGCAGACACAAAGGCTTCGCTCCCTTCTGGGCAGGGGTACAGTTCACAGGAGAAAGACAGGGGAATCACTGCCGTCACCGAACATAAAGCCTGGTGCCCGCGGTGCCCCACGAGGCCGCCAGCCCTGCCTCGAGAAACTCAGGGTCTGTCAACGACCATTCGGTGCGACATCACACGGTAGTTCTTTTAAAAGCCTGCAACAGGGGCGCCTGGGTGGCGCAGTCGGTTAAGCGTCCGACTTCAGCCAGGTCACGATCTCGCGGTCCGGGAGTTCGAGCCCCGCGTCGGGCTCTGGGCTGATGGCTCGGAGCCTGGAGCCTGTTTCCGATTCTGTGTCTCCCTCTCTCTCTGCCCCTCCCCCATTCATGCTCTGTCTCTCTCTGTCCCAAAAATAAATAAACGTTGAAAAAAAAAATTAAAAAAAAAAAAAAGCCTGCAACAGACAGTTCAAAGTGAGAAGACGGTGTTTTATAAATCCGTGATAAACAGAGAAGACGAGGATCGCCCCTTCCTCAACCTCCAGCCCCCCGTCTCCAGAAATCTGCAGGGCCTTCTGTAGAGTGCTCTCATCTAGTCTGACGGCTGCTGGAATCCTAGCAGCCCATGAGGGGCGTGGCAACGGCGTCGAGGGTGGCACTGAAGCTTGGCGTCCGGGCTCACTTCACCCTCAGGGCCCGCAGAGGCGGGGGCTCGTCGCTGCCATTAATGCAGGGGAGGCTGGGGCCGGAGAGAGCAGGACCCGGCCCCAGGTCTCCACTCACCCCACACTCTAAGCCGGGCAGCTCGGCTCCCAGCACCATGCCTGGGGGTGGGCAGGGGATTCAAGGCCGCGTTCCTGGGGTCCTGGGGCGGCCGCCTTGGCCCAGCGCCTTGTCACTCAGGCTGGCGCTCTGCCCTCCAGCTCAAATGTCTGTCTTTGCTCCAATCACCTCACTGCTGAGGCAGAACAAACACCATTCTAAGGAAGCTTAACAAGAAAAGTCAGGAAACTGGTCACAGAAAACCTATTTTTCAAAGTAATCAATGCCATGGACTCCAGGCTACAGAGGCTGCAGGCCGGAGGTTGTGGGAAAAGCCCTGGATGGCAAGTTTTAGGATCCAGGCTCAGCCTGTGGGACCTCGGACACAGTTCGGTCTCCCCGAACCTCAGTTTCTTTTGCAAAATAGGAGAAAATACTAGACTCAGTGGGGTTCAGAGACGAAATGAGCTAAGTCTTGAGAGGGTACAGATCAGCGGCCAGCAAGGAGGAGGCGCTCTGTAAGGTGGCTTGAACACGGTGTCTCGCTCCAAGCTCACTCCCCCGCACTCACCAACTGGTGAATGGCCCGGTGGGTGCGAATGGCACATTGGTCCTGCTTGGCCTGTGTCCCCACTGGGACTGTCGGCAATTAAGTCACCACGTGCTGATGCATTTAAACGTCCGTCTTTCCTCATGGAAACGTCCGTCTTTCCTCCTCATGAACCAGGAGCTGCACAGGCATGTCCTGGGCACTCTGCCTTCCACAGCCCTGGACGCCGGTACCCTGGATCACGGAGACACTCCGAGGACCCACCTTCTGCTCCCCGCACCCTCCCTTATGTAATCTCCTCTTGGGAACACTCGCTTCCGACCATGGAACATGGCAGACACGGTGGCCAGTGGCACCGTGATGAGCTTGCAGGAGACTGTGTCTCTCCACAGCTCGTGCCCCTCCTGCCGGCCCTCTGTCCTGCCCCCTCCCGTACCTGCTCTGACGAAGCCAGCGGCCACGTCAGGAGATGTCCCATGGAGAGGCTCATCAAGGCCTCCGTCCAACAGCCCACGAGACGCAGTCCTGCCAACGACTACACCAGCTTACAGATGGACCCTTTCCCGGTCCAACCTTTGGATGAGACAGCAGCCCTGGCTGGCACCTTGGGAGAGACCCAAAGCGGGGGACGCAGCTAAGCTGTGCCTGGATTCCTGGCCCCCACACGCTGTGAAATGGCACAGGTGCGTTTCAAGCAGCTGCGCAGGGAAAATTTGTTATGCAGCAGGAGCTAACCAATACACCCAACAGGCAGGAAGGCCCAGACTCTGCACATCCTGGGCTCTGCCAGACAGGCTCGAATCTGGTGTAGTACCGCTCATAAATGTGGGATTTCATGGTGTTCAAGCGAGAACTCCTGTTCTGTCCAACACGTGTTCATAACTGGTCCAGACCCAGCTCTGGGCTTGGCACCGTGAGGGTGCAGAGGAACACCGCTCCGGGCCTTCTGATCAATAGACGTGCCACAGGAACTATGGAAGTCTGGAGCTTGGGGGGTTTGAGGGGTTCTGCTACTGGTGCCTCCAGAGCAAGGGCAAGGGTGAGATCGGGAAGGCTCTGAGTCATGACCGAGCGAGCTTGGACGTGTGGCAAGGAGGAGGGGGGCCCAGGCAGGGGACTCAAGCAGGGGACAGGGCAGCAAAGGTGTGCTGAGGACACTTAATCTTCCCCAGCTTGGGATGCGGGCTGATCTGGGATCACGTGGCAGCTGCAATCCCAAGATGCTGGTTTCAAAAACCGTGGCTTAAAAAGTTGCTTCGGGGCGCCTGGGTGGCTCGGTCGGTTCAGCATCTCTTAATTTCGGCTCAGGTTATGATCTCACGGTCTCTGAGTTTGAGCCCTGCGTCAGGCTCCGTGCTGACGGCGCGGAGCCCGCGTGGGATTCTCTGTCTCCCTCTCTCTCTCTGCCCCTCCCCTGTCCACACATTCTCTCTCCCTCTCAAAATAAGTAAACATTTTAAAAACTTTTTTTGAACAAAAAAAATAAAAAACAGTTGTTGCAACAGGCAGGGAGGTTGAGGCCTGAGAGTTTCAAACCCATAATCGCAAATGTGGCTCTGTCACCGCTATTTCAGTGATCCAGGTGAGCACCGAACATCTGATTTCATCCAGTGACGTTCCCCGCTTTCCGCCATCATCGACGCTGTCCCCACCTGCCACCGACTGACTGCCACCACCTGGCGGCAGGAGATGCAGGGGTGAAAGCCGCTCAGACGAGCCAGCTGTGCACTGGCACCTGTTGCTGGGTTTCTCTCCTCGCCTACGCAGGGACCGTCCCACCAGAGCAAGACCCAGGCCCTGCCAGGCCACGACTGCATTATAACCACTGGCGGTCTGTGTAACGCAAACCACAGCCCGCATCCTATGCGGACTGTATTCGCCAAACTCAAGTGAGAGGAAGGATGTTTATTCTCACGTCACACCTTTGAAAACTGAGCCTGAAGGGGTTAATTTGTTTGGCCCAGAAGGGGCTGGATTTGAACTCGGGTCTGCATAACCAGAAGGCTTGTGTTGCCAAGGAAAGGGCTTTGGGAAGCTTTCTGTGAAGGGCCAGACAGCATTTTAAGTTTTGAGGGACACAGGTCTCTGTTGCAACAACTCAACTCTGCCTCTGAACGCCAAAAGCAGCCGCAGACAGTAAGCAAACGAATGGGCGTCTCAATAAAACTTTATATAAAAATGGGCACTGGCTGGATTCGGCCCCCAGGCCTGGTTTGCAGACCCTGCTCTGAGTCAATAAAGAAAGGGCAGGGATGGGAAGGGGGGTCCTCGCCTGCCAGCTTTGTCATGTATAATGACTCGTGTCATGTGTAATGAGGAACGTCCCCGGCCACCAGCCTCCCGAGCTTGTCCCCGTGATGTAACCCTGGACCCGTCAGGTACATCGGGAACAGCCACCAGGGGTTCTGGCCACCGGGGACCCCTGTGAGGGTCGAGGGACGGATAAGGACGCGTGTGCCCGGGCAGGCAATGGGGGGCCCCGGAAGTCTGGAGAGGCAGGTGACACGATGCAGGAAGCCCCAGGGGATGAGGCTGCCAGAGATTGGCTTTATTCATGGTACTCTCATTTTTTTTAAAGAAGGGATAGGGGCGCCTGGGTGGCGCAGTCGGTTAAGCGTCCGACTTCAGCCGGGTCACGATCTCGCGGTCCGTGAGTTCGAGCCCCGCGTCGGGCTCTGGGCTGATGGCTCGGAGCCTGGAGCCTGTTTCCGATTCTGTGTCTCCCTCTCTCTCTGCCCCTCCCCCGTTCATGCTCTGTCTCTCTCTGTCCCAAAAATAAATAAACGTTGAAAAAAAAATTAAAAAAAAAATAAAGAAGGGATAAATCTTTTTTTTTTTTTTAATGTTTTTTTTTTGGGGGGGAGAGAGAGCACAAACAGGGGAGGGTCACAGAGAGGAGGACAGAGGATCTGAAGTGGGCTCCGTGCCGACAGCAGTGAGCCCGATGTGAACCTCACGTGAGATCGGGACCTGAGCTGAAGTTGGACGCTTCATCAGCCGAGCCACCCAGGCGCTCCCGTGGTTTTCTCAATTTTTGAAACCCCATGTTCTGATTTTGGTTCCAGAGGGCCTTGTTTTCTAAGAAAAATAGCTTCCTTGGATGAGGTGGCTACACTGATGTGTCCTGCCACCACTGACCAGCTGAGCATTCCTGGAGAATTCTCCGGAAGCTTGGGTGCTTCCGTTTTTCTCACCTGTAAAATGAAGGTAACCTCTGAGCCCCACACCCTCTGGGACGTGGCAAGTTTGAGCCAAGACAAAGGACACTGCAGGCAGGGTCGCGGGGTGTCTCCCCCCAGTTCCTACTCTCCTCCCACGTCCCAATGCTGGGACCCACCGTGCCCGATGACAGGTGACCTCCAGGCAAAGCTCCAGATCAAAGGAACCGGTTGAAGAAGTTCGTGTCCGAGTGAGGCTGGGGATCAGGTCGCCAGCAGGGAGACGTGGAAGTAAGCCTCCGCCCTGCACAAGCTGGGCTGCCCCTCACCCCAGCTCTGACAGCGGGGGCGGGGCAGCTGCAGGCCTACGGACGCCCTCCTCCCCGCCACCAGGGAGGCCGGCGCAGACCTTCCTGCTTTGCACGAAGGGAAGTGAGACAGCGTTCCGACAAGGGCAGGCTGGAATCTGAGCCCAGAGCGTCCTGTTCCAGGTGTGGCCTCAGGGATGCTGGCCTGCCCCAAACAAGCCGGGGAGGTGAGAGCCCACGATCAGCTAGTCATCGAACGACTACAAGGCACGTGCTGGGGAGGTCAAGGCACAAGAGAGGCCTGGGGCCTCGGGATGAAACTTGGGGCATCTGTCCCCAGGCAGCAGGTGTACCTCGTGCAGGATACAGATGTCCATTCCTCCCTCCAGGGTGAGCTGCAGGCTGTGAGCTGTGGGGCATGCAGGGGGCCCCCACCATGCCTGGGCCAGAGGCGAAGAGGCAAAGAGGGCTTTGTGGGGAAGGACTCGAAGGCTGGAGAGAAGAGTCAGGTGGGGCCAAGTCGGCTTTAGCCATCAGACGCCTCTCCAGAAAGGCTTTGTGAGCGGGCAGGGAGCACCGTGGCCACAGTGGTACTCTTGGGGATGACAAGGCTGCACCCGGGAGGGCACTGGCCGTGAGGACCGGCTGGGCGACTGCTACGACGCCACAGGCAGGTGAATGAGGGCGGTGGCCACAACAAAGGAGAAAGCGACAGAGTGTCTTTGATGTCGGGGACCGCGAGTCAACAAATGGTGACTGGCCGATGGGTCATGGGGATCGAGGACTGGGAGGAACCAAGGCCATCACCCGAGGGGCCGCGTGGGATTTGGGGATGGATGGAGGCATTGCTCCCGGGGCCACACACAGGAGTAGACTCGGGAACCGCGTGGCCCCTGAGGATGTGGGAAGGAAGGCGACTGTCCTGAGAGAGCGGACCTACAGAATGGAGTGAACGGCACCAAAGAGAGGGCCAAGGCGGAGCCGGGAGCCAGGGTGCCACCCAGACCGAGCTGGAGACGCCCGCAGTCAGAGCAGGTCAAGGGCAGAGCTGGAAGCAGCCTTAGAATTTCCAACAGCGAAAGGGGCTGAAGCTGCTAAGTCTCGAAGTGGAGGAAGGAACCAAAGGCGGAGGGGAGTTAATCCCCCGGGAGCCTGTGTGCTGACTGCATACTTGATCATGTGAAGAAGGTGTTGTTAATTTTTCTAGATCTGATAATGGCTTCATGGCTATATATATATATATATATATATATATATATATATACACACACACACACACACACACACACTATATACGTATGAACATATGTATGTGTTTAAGGAGTTCTTTTAGGGATACGTGCTGGGGACGTTTTTGAACGAAACGATACGATGTTTACAAGAAAGGATAGGATGTCTGAGAGATGCTTCCGAGCCAGTGGGCAGAGGGCACAAGTGCAAGTCCTGAGGAAGCAAGACCCCGCGTCGGTGCCGCGGCGGAGCGGGTGGTGGGGGCACGGGGGCGCGCGAAGCTGGCCCGTCTGCTGCTGGGTGTGCCGCAGGCTTCCCTGCTCAGCGGTGACACAACAAACAAAAGGGAGAAGGTTCTTGAATTCAGGAAGAGCTTGGCCGGGAAGGAGAGGCACAGGCAAGGCCCCGGGCTCCGGGGAGAGACATAGGGTTGGAGCTCTTTCAAATCCACCGTGTGGGGACGATGCCTCCCTCCCTCCAGGGGAGGACCCGTCGTCTATGCACCCAGCAAGCATGCCAGTCTCTGTAAGGCGTGAAGACCGCGCAGTCAGTAAGGCTTGACCCTGAACAGCCACGCCCCCTCAGAGGTCACAGGCCAGGCCATCTCTCTGCCCAGAGTGTGTGCTGCCCAAGGGCAGGGCCTGCCTGGGCCTTTCCCCCTTCAGTGGCCTCTGGAGCTGCCGAGCGAGTGGGCGCTCGGCCGAGAAGTCTCAACCCATCACCAATATGGTAATCAGACAAATCTCCTGAGAAGCTGGCTGAGGACTTGGACTCCGGATTGCACGATGTTTGGGATCCTTTCCAGATACAGCATTAGGCATTCAAATATTCTCCATAACCTTCCTACATTGATGGAAATTAGGTTATTAGAAATGTCATTTATCTACCAACATCTCCTGGGCCTCACGTCTGCTACGAGAGGCAGCAATCCAAGGTGGGGAGCTGCATAGGGAGCCCGTGGCACGGGAGAGAGGCGTCCAGGATTGGGGGGCCAGGAGATGCTCACTGTGGCCGGTCCCAGGGCTCCTGTCTCAGGAGCAGATTTTATTTTCCCCCTACAGACAGTGGGGACCCACTGAGCGGTTGAAACAGAAAAGTGATGGGATGAGGGTGGGTTGGGGAAGGATCACCCACGCAGGGGTGTGGAGGGTGGGGTGGACATGGTGATTCTGGAGCCTTCCACAAGTCCCTGCCGAAGGGCTTTCAGTCACACCTGTGGACACAGTCCGTGTCCCTCGAGGCACTGCAGCCCCGCCCAGGCTCTAGGAGACTCCTTTCCTGCCCTCTGTCCCGGGGAGCTTCTCACTGCACGCCGGCTTGGTCCTCATGGCCCTCCTGGCTCAGCCCTCCCCTCCCCTGCTCAGTACCCTATCCCCTGTGTGCTTGCAGTGGCTTTATAGTTAACACAGCTGCCTGGCTCGGTCATCTCACTCCCCTCATGGCCTCTGGACAGGGTTTCCTGGGAAAAGGGATGCTGAAGACTGCCTGGAGGAGGTGGCAGAGGGCCAGGACCATACCTTGCAACTCTCCCTCGCCTGGGGAGGGGAGGGGCGAGCTCTTAATGTCCTCATCAACATCTGCCCAGTCTGCCAGCGTCAGGCACGGAGACACTGGGGGAGGCCCCTTGGTGGGGACTCTCCAGTCTGGACTCGGAGACAACGGCTCATCAGGTGTTTCTGCATCACGGGAGCCCCAGAGGGTGAGAGGGAGCCTACGGAGCCGCCTCCAGGCCAGGTGAGGAACTCTGAGCACCTGCTGCTCATCTGAGAACCACGACAGCGATCCTGCCTGGCGCGCGGCAGGTCTCGTGCCGCAGCTGACGCCCAGGCCACAGGTCATGACAGCCCGTGTGCAAGCCGTGCCTCCACCTACACACGGCCTGGCCGACTGGCAGACCGGCCACCGAAGCTGCCCGTGGTTTCCATGCCGTCATGAGCCTGCGTTCCACGAGTAGTAACCTGGAGATCCCGCTGCACGGGGACGAGACACCGTGGGCCCGTGAGACGAGACCTCTGCACGAGTACCGCTGACTCTTGGCCGCACAACCGTCCGAGGCCAGGGGCGCTCAGAGCCTCCGCCTGTCCCCTGGGGTTCGAGACCAGCTCTGTCTGCCGCTAGGGGGAGCCACAGCAGCGAGGAGCCGCGAGATTGGGCTCCCAATCCAGCCAGCAGTAATTAAAAGCTGACAAGAAAGGTGGTTGGCAGCTAAGTCTCTCATTCTCTGAAAAGGAGCAAGGCAGTCGTTCCCAGATTCCCTTCAGTCTTGTGACGTGACACACAGGCTCAAAGCCACCCGATGGCACCTGAAACAACCCAACGACTGCAGCGTGGGACCGACCGTCTGTTTTCCCTCTTTAGCAAAAGGTGTCCTGTTTCAGTCAAAGGCCCCACACAGGGCACTGCTGACCTGACCTCTCGTGGGCGCTTCCCACTGGGCCCAGGAGAGAGTCCTGACTCCCTCTTTTGGAGACAGAACCTTGCCAGTCCTTCTTTTTCCCAGAGGGACAACTGCGGTGCCTGGACAGCCAGGTGGGCCTGGGACTCTGGCTGCTGTGGGTACAGTGAGGACAAGCTGCTGGGGTGTCAGGGCTCCCAGAGATCGCCCTGCCCGGACCCAGTCCAGGTGACTCCCAGGGTGCAGCCAAGGGCACGGCCGCTCCAGGGAGGGAGGGGGGCGGTGAGGGGGGGAAAGGTCTGCTGAGGGAGGGTGAGCTCCGTGACTCCTCGGGGCACTTTTATATCCGTTTGGAACGTGACCCACGTTCCGCAAAAACCCGGCAGAATTTGTCAAAATGATGGCAAAGTTCCTAAGAGTGGCTGAGAAGTTCTGTAGGACAAAAAACAGGACGAGCGCCACCAAACCGGAAGAACCGCGTAATAAGGGGGGGGCGGGCGAGGGGACGGCGGCACCAGGGCATCGGGAGGAGAGGTCACGCGCAGATGGTGGGATTGGAGCGACGTCTCCGAAAACCGACCCCTGAGAAGCTCACTTTGACCAGGCACCAAGGCCGATTCTGGAGGCGTTGGGGGGCGTCTGGGAGAAATGAAACCGTGAAAATCTGGAAGACAGTCTAGCTAGACGCGGGGCTCCTGGATGCAAGCGGTGGTCCAGCACGTCCAGGGCCCTGACTCACAACTGGAACACAGGGAAATCAGCAATGAACACCAGAAAAGGGAAGGCGTGGGCCACCAGCAGGGTGGAACGTGACATCCCTCATGTAAACGGAGCCCTCACACATCAGCCCGAGAACAGGAAGCCGGTGCGAAACGGCACCGCCTACAGTCACGGGCAGTTAATGGCAGAGCAGTGACTTACAGGCCTGAGGACTGAACAACAGTGACATAGGTTTTCTCCTAACAGACGAGGCAGGACCTAAATGTGGACGCAGAGAGGCCACGAGACCCACATCCTGGCCGCCACTAAGCGGGGTGTCAGTGTGTTTAGGTTCCTCCAAGCAAAAATCGCTCATGTCCTTTGAGCCAGGGGTTCTGCGTCTAGCGTTTTCCCCCAAGGAGAGAACCAGAGAGGTTCTAAAAGACTGGCAACAGTGTTCACAGAGGGTTTGTTTGAGACCGTGAGGTCCCGCACCCAGCGCCCCATGCCAGCGTCCCCCGTTGGCAGAACAGCAGGAAGAACCCGAGAGGTTGTTTGCGAAGGTCCCCTGCCAGCTGGACCCGGCCCGGGCCTGCCCCATCGGTACCACCGGCCTCGTTCAGGGGAGGCGTCACCCATGCAGCAGTGAGCCCCGCTTGCCCGCTCCCCCAAACCCCTCGCACAAACACACCATTCACCAGATCCACACGTGACCTGGCCAAAACCACGAGTCCCAGCTCCTTTGAACCAGCTTGCAGCCCCCAAGCCTCTCCTGTGTGGAAATTCTGGAGTCCCCGCTGCTTCCAGCCCCAGGAGGGGGCTACCGATGCAATCCCAGACCCGGTCTGGAGCCACCCCTGCCGGACCCCGATGCAAAGGGCAAGATCTGGAGAAGCCTCGGGAGGCTGGGAGGGGGTATTTTGCCCCCCACCGAAGGGCTGGGCCCAGAGACCCTGCGACATCGGCTGGACCGGCGGGGCAGAGAGGACCAGTGCACTCCGAGCGTCTGAGGGCTCAGCGGGAGTGCAGGGGTCTCCTAGCCTGTCCCGAGCAGGAGCACGTGTGGGTTCCACTCAGCCTCCGTGGATGGGCGGGCGGCACACATAGGTTAATTCGCGCACGTCCACAGGAAGGTGCCAGGGCGCTCAGGCAGGGAAGGAGACGGAGCAGCCAGACTTGGGAGCGCATGTGGCCTCTGTGCCGGGGCACCGGGACACAGGGGCTGCACCGGCCCGGCGGCCCCGACCCGCCGGGGACGGCTCTGCCTCGGGCCTTCGGTGTGCCAGGCCTGTCTGCAAGTCCACGGGGATGGGGAGGCTGGGAAAACCAGTGCTGGGCTCTCCACAGTCGAGGCAACGGAACAGGAGGTCCAAGAGGGGACCTGAAGGTTTGGATGACTGTCCCAGCTGGGCCCCCGCTGAGCTACTGCCAATAGCCCAGCTGTGTCGCAGAGCAGCCCCCACCCCCAGGCATCACCAGGGCCTTCCCTTTCATCACTTGTCCCCCAGCAGCGGGAGGGCCTTGGGAGCGGGCGGTGCTTCGGGCACTGGGGTCATCCCATTTTACAGGATGGAAAACAGAGACCGGAGTAGTAGCCACCCAAGGACCTGCCTTGCGTGCTCCCCCACACGCGCGCCCTCCTGCTCTCCTCTGTGACACAGGGCAACTCCCGAAGGCCAGAGGGGCTGCTCAAAGCTCTGCAGGGTTTTGATTTTGCTCTTGGACCCCGGCAGAGAAGCATCTGTCCGGGGCCAGTGACACCATGGTCAGGCCAGGGGAGGGTCCTGGGCCTGGTGGCTGGACCCCTCCTGAGCCCGATGCCCATATGCAAAAGAGACGGGTGGCTTTCCCCCTGCAGGACGCCGTGGGGCCTGAGCTCCCGAGCCCACCCTGCCCAGAAGCCCTCGGAAGCAGTGACCCGCCAACATCTCTGCACGGCGATCTCTATGATGGCAGCTTTTCACGGCAGGAAGTGAAAGGTGAGGCTGACCTTGTGTTTCCTCCCCCGGAGCAGGGCTGCTTCCCCGAGAGGCCCCTGCACACGCACTCCTCCCCTCCACGGCAGCCCGCCTCACCCCAGGCGCCCACGGCTCTCCTCCTCCTGCGTGTCCGGTGATGGCTGGAGCCCCAACGGGATCATCCGACCGCACACCCGGGTCACGGTGTCCGCCCGGCCTCTGTGGGCTCTGCAGCATGCCCCGTGGTCCTGGAGCCAGACCGCAGTCTCTGGGCCCGTGGCCAGGCCCTGAGCATCAGGTGTGTCTGGGCCGTCAGCTCAGGCCCAGGCCGAGCACTTGGCTGCCTCAGTCACTTTCTGGGCCACCACTGCTCCTGGCCGACATCTCCCCGTCAGGGTTCCACCGGGTGTTCTCTCCTCTGCCATGACCAGCTCGGCGCTCTAGATGGGCTCGCGTGAGTTTGGAGAGGGACTGCGTTCTGTCTTTAAAACTGGGCGGAGAGGCGCCTGGGTGGCTCAGTCGGTTGAGCATCTGACTTCGACTCAGGTCATGATCTCGGGCTTCGCGGGTTCAACCCCGTGTCGGACTCTGTGCCGACAGCTCGGAGCCTGGAGCCTGCTTGGGATTTTGTGTCCCCTTTATTTCTGCTCTCCCACCCCCCACTTGCACTCTGTCTCTCTGTCTCTCAAAAATAAACATCAAAAACAAAACGAAACTGGGCTGAGGCTCAGAGGGGAGGCAGAGCTAGAGGCGGTCGGGAGCGGCTCACCTTGTCCCACCCCTGAAGGGCAGGTGGAACGACGTTCCTGGACCAGGGCGCCAGGCCAGGAACCTCTCGTTCTTCAGTCTCACCGGACCTTCACCATGACCCTGTGACAGAGGCCTCAGGAAATCTAACCGCAATCCACAGAGGCTCTCGCGACACCCCCTGCCTCCCAAATAAGGCGGCTCGGTTAGAGCCCACCAGCGGCAGGGACGGGCTACAGCAGACAACAGCGGAGCCGAGCGGGGGCTGCTGGGCTGGCGGGTCGGGGCAGGTGCCGGTGGGCTGAGGGGTCCCCACACTGTGAGAATGAATGCCGTCATCCCCCTTTCCTGGCTGCAGGAGCGGGAGGGTCCTCTGCTTCCACGACCCCCACCATCACAGGGGGAGCAGGTGCTCCGGCCCCACGGGTCACCCCCAAGCGTTCATGATGGGATCACTTCTTGATCAGAGTGGAAGAAGATGTGAATGGAAAGCCCTGGGCTGGGTTTGGGGCCAGTCAGGTCTGCTCTGCTGAGTTTTGTGAGAAGCCCTCACAGTGTCAGGGCTCCTGGGCTTCTGTCCTCCCTGAACGAACAGCGGCCGCGGGGCAAACGGGGGCTGGGGCTTCCCAGGGGAAGCCTCCCTCTGGGACCTCCACGCGTGTCCCTGACCCGGGGTCTCCACCCTCTGGGGTGCCGCCTGCTGTCATTTGTCTCTGGTGTCTGTGCCTCTGAGCTGGGCTGCTGGCTTCCCACCCCCCCCACCCCCACCCCCACCCCTGCCTGCCCACAGTGCTCCAGAGTACTGCTGTGTTCCAGGCAGAGTCCTGAGGACGTTGGGGTGAATCGGACGGTTTCTCTGCTCCGTGGGGTGCACAGACACAACGCAGACGGGAGGTGCGGGAGGCTGTGTGTGCAGCATGTTCTGGGACAGGGTGGGGAACACGGGGTCTGCCCGCAGAGACGGGGAGGCAGCTACTCCCCCGAGGTGCAAGCCCCGAGCCCGGGCTGTAGGAAGGCTGGGGTCTTCCCGGGGACGGGAGGCGAGAGCAGGGATTCTGGGAGGCAGAGCTGGTGTTTGCTCCAGGGGAGAGTGGCCTGGGAGGCCTGGAAATACAGGCAGGGGCTCATGTGCCCGGCCCTGGCCCAGGGCAGGAGGGCAGCCTGATCCCGCAAGTGGGGGCCCATCCTTGAGCGCCACGTGTCTCGGAGGCCAGGATGTGGGCTCCTTTCCGGAACTGAGGACACAGAGAGGGGCCTGGAGATTCTACTAGGGACGATGGGAACAGCAGCCATGCCACGGCATCCCCAGATAGGGCTCTGCACCTCTCCCAGGGAGAGTTCTGGCCGCTTGGCAAACTCTGCCACCAGTGCTATGCATCCTGCTACAGTGAGCACCCATTCCCCTGGGGATCCTCCCTCCCCTTCGGTCCCTGTGCTTCAGGTACAGATGACATCGCCGGCTTTGCGGACCTCAGGCCATTGGCCACAGCGTCTGGTATGCAGATGGGTCATAAAGGCAGGCTCGGGAGAGCCAGTGGGTTTCCCCTGTGGGTGCTGTTGAAGGCAAACTCCCTTCCTGCTGCCTGGAGCTGCAGAGCCACTGAGATGAGAAGCCTGCCCAAGACAGGAGCAAACAGGAGAGTGGAACCAACAGGGGACAGCATTCCAGCTTGTTAGGATGCTGGATCCAGCCATGCCTGAACCCGTGTCCGGGCTCTTCAGCTGTTTTCTGTTACGTGAGTTAATAAATGATTCTTTCAGCTTAAGCCTGTATGTCTTGAGTTTTTATCTCCTGCAAACTGGAGTCCCTGCTGATGTATTATCTTTATCGATTTGTAATGCCCAGACTCAGAAATCAATCTCAACGAGAAATTTCCTCAAAATCACCTTGTCTCCGTGAAATGAAACAGACTTGAATATTATACATTTGGGCTAGACTGAGACTTTTGACTCAAAACGCCTTGCTTTGCAGATGAGGCCCGGCAAGTCGAGTGTCTGACCCAGGGTCTCAATCATCTGTTCACAAATACTGACCCACCCTGTCACATTTCGCACATTCATCCTGTGGGCGGGACAGACGAGTCAGGGGCAGAACCGGCATGAGGACCCAAGTCGCCTTAGTCTTAGCTCACAGCGTTCCCCTCTGCTCCGTGATACCTCAAGGCTGGGCCCAGAGTGGTTAAGTGACTTGCCCGTGGTCACACAGCCAGGTACAAGGGACGGACTCCCCTGCGGCCCCAGGGCAGCTAACACGAGCACCGAGAAGCCTGCTTCCCTGTCTTTTCCACCGAAATACCAAACGCCCTCCCATTTCATCACCTGGGGCCGTGGTCCTGCTCCTTCCCGAGTCCCGAACCTTAGGGCCCAGACCCTGGTCGGTGCCCGTTTCCCTCCGACACAGGCAGGCAAGTCTCACCCTTTCTCCTCCGGGGTGCACGGCACCCCCTCTCCTGGTGTCCGCCCGCCCTCCCTGCCTCTGTGTTGTGCCCTCGGGAGGCTGGAACCCACATGATGGTGGAAGCAGCAAACACACAACCTCCCTCCCTCCCGTCACCCATCTGAGGTCGTGCGGGGAGAGCAGACCTGTGGGGCCACGTGCCTGGGGGTTTTCACGTGTGGCTCTGAGGGGAATCCTCCGGCGCAGAGCCTGGACCTTGGCACGTAGCAGGCTCGTCTGGTCCCTGTCCCTGCTGTCTGCCCGGGGCAGGGAAGGGCTGGCCTCCCAGCACCCTGGCTGCCCACTTCCCAAGGGTTCACTCCTGCACCCTGTCTCGCTGCCCTCCCCTCCCCGGTGTCAGGAAGAGCGCTCCGCGGAGAAGCATGGCCTCACGAGGGTGCCTCGGGCAGCAAGGGTACGGGGGTCACGGCAGCCAGGGGCAGATGCCACCGTCACTCGTCGCTTTGCTTCAGGATGAGGCATCACGGATTAATTAGCCGGCCCCCCACTTACTCCCGCCCGCCCTGAGACACGAATTCCATCCACTTCCTGGCAGCTGATGTGGGCGCCTCCCGGTGCCAGGGGTCCCTGAAATTGCTCTCCTGCCTCATCCTCATGGGAGTTTGGGGGCCTCTGTTCGCAGGACAGTAAAGGCGTTCAGGTCCCCTTTGGTCCTAAGCTCAGGACGAGGAGCATCTTGAGACATGTGGTCGTGGTCCCGTGAAGAGGAAGCCAGGCCAGTCCCGTCTGACAAGGGAAGGCAGAGGTATTCACCGAGCTCCCAAGGACCTGGGCACAGAGGGAGAAACGTGGAACTCCTCCTGCGGGGGTGTCGGAGAGCTTTCTGGAGAAGAAGCCGCTGGGGCAGGGTCCTGGGCGGCAGGGGGAGGAATCCAGGGCTCCGGGGGAGCAGTGCTGCACACACTGCATACAAGTCCGCTTGGGGGCTTTAAAGCCCTTCTTGGTACCTCCTGCAAGTGCCCTTGGCAAGACAGCTGGCTCTCCAGAGCGTGTGCGTGGCGCCAGATGGCCCTGGAGCCCGGGCTCGGTGGCTAGAGCCTCCCTTTCCTGGGGGTGACAGGTCCAGGAGGCTGAGGCCGGGCGAGGTGGGGAAAGAGCATGGGGCGCAGGTGCGTGAGGGGTGAGGGGGGCGGCAGGACTGGCCTGGAGGGAAGAGCCGGGGCAGGGACCCCTCCCGGAGAGGGGAGCGAGATAAGCGGCCCGGGCCCCGCCTGCGGCCTCCTGCCCACCGGGGCTCGGCGTCAGCTCAGTGCCGCCGGAAAATCCCCGTGCGCCATTATTCACAGCGGCTCTTCTCCCAAAACCCCAACGGCGGCGACAACCCAAGTGTGCGTCAGCGGATGCAGAGAGAGAAAACGCGTGTGCGCACAGCGGGATACTCCACAGCCACGAGAAGGAGCGAGGTGCTGAGATGTGCTACGAAACTCGAAACCGCGTTCAGTGTAAGAAGCCAGGCACAGGAGCACAAACGTCGTGGGATTGATTCCACCCGTATCAGACACTCCGAACGGGCGAGACAGGCTTCAGTGGGGGTGGCGGCGGGGAGGGGGGGGCGGACAGAGGAGAGGGGAGGGACCACCGGATGGCGAGGGCTCGGCTCTGGGAACATGGGCCTCCGCACCCGCACACGGCCGGCGGTGAGGGCGGCACAGCATCGTGAATGTGCCCCAGGCCGCTGAGCGGCTGGGACAGCGGAGTTTACGTCGTGTACAGCTGACCACGGCCCAAGACAAGCCGACGGGCCACCGCGGCATAGAGCGCGGAGCTGGGCTTCCAGCCCGTGGTGACGTGGCCGGCCGACACGGCTCCCGGCGCCCACCCGCCTCCCTCCCTGGCCGCAGTCCTTTCCCTGAACGTCCGCCCTGGTCTCTGGGTTTAAGGCTCTGTCTGCCTCTAGCGACCCCCGGCCTCGGGTGCAGCTAGAGCCAACGAGGGGGAGGGAGACAAGGGGCCCCGGCCCCGCCTGGGCAGTTCAGGCACCACCGATCCCAGCTGGCTGGCGGTGCCCTCCCTCTACCCACCCGCCCTGGTGACCCACGTGGTCCCAGGTGCCAGAATAGGCCTGGAGCCCCACGCTTACAGGCGGCGGGTGCCTCGTCCCCTCCCTGCCCGTGCTCCTGCCTGGCCTCCATGTGCCAGGGGCGTCTGCCCCGAACTCCGACTGCCCAGCCCCCACACCGTCGGCTCTGAGGAACCCGTGGGCACAGATGTGAAGAGAGGCCGATGGAACCTGTGCTTCAAGCATCTCTTTCCCTCATCCCTTGCTTGGCCTTTCCAGAAAAAGCCTGCCAAGTTAGGCCCCCGGCGCTGCCATCTGCCATCTGCCATCTGGTTTATGACTGTAACCTCTCCGAATGGCGAAAGGTCACCTGATGCGTTTCTGTGGGCGGGCCCAGCGGCCGGACCTCCTTCTCCGAGCCTGGGGCTCTGTGCTCGGGGGAGTTCTGGTGGTTCCCGGCCCAGAGCACGGCCCGCTCACTGCCCCCACAGATCCGAGCCGGGTTCCCCCAGCAGAGGAGGAGGAGAGCGGGCAAGGGCCCTCGGGCCGGAGGGGAGGCAGGGGACGGAAGCCCGAGCCGATCTCAACGCGACACGATGCCTCTACGGAAGGGACAGCCCTTGAAACAAACTCAGGATCCACGTCTTATCTAAAAGGGGTACAAGCAACGATCCGGGGGACTTTCCGAGGCCTGAGATGGGGCCATTGCCACGAGGTCAGGCTGAGGCCCAGCCAGGGACCGAGGGCGACAGAGTACAAGCATCCCCTGCAGATGCCAAGGTCCCCACACGCCCGGATGCCCATGCAGGCCGCAGCCTGTCTCCCCTGGAGCACGTCCTGGTGAGCGGGAGGGCTCCAGATGCCAAACAAACCGTCGGGCCTGGAAGCAAGACTGGAAGCATCACCCTGGCCGTCGGGACTTTCCAGCCCTCGGCAGATCCCGACTTGCCCAGCGGTGACCTGGAAACCTCCCGTCCTCCAGCATCACGCTTGGCACCCGAGAGCACCAGGCCAGGCCTCTCGGAGCTCAGGGGCACTGGGAACTTACCGGCCTCGCCGACAAAGACCTCGACGGGTGCGCTGGCCGGGCTCTCGCCGATGATGTTGTAGGCCGTCAGGACGACCTCATAGCGCCGGTATTTCTTCAGATCTACGGGTCAAAGGAGACAGTGGTCAGCTCGCCCGGGCCCGGGCCCATCTCCCCGCCTGAGAACCACACCAAGGGGGCGGTGCCACCCGGGAGCCGCGGGGGCACGTCACGAGCGTTTCCTTCCTCCTCCTTCCCTGGCCCGGGACTAAAGGTGACCCTGTGCAGCAGCAGAGACCCGTCCCACTTGCACTCAGGGTAAAGGCAGCAGCAAGGCCCCCTTCGGAGGAAAGAATCGAGGTGACAGAGTGTGATGTGGGCTTTGCCGCTGGGTCCAGAATCTCTCTGTAAGAACTGACAGAGTGAGACCCTGGTGGTTAAAAAGGAAATACATTGGCCTTGGAGTCTTTAACAACCACATCCTGGGAAGAGAAGGGTGTGCGAAGCCACATATATAGGATTACACAGGGCACGCGGCAAAAGCAGCCGACCTTTGAGCCAAAACATTCTGGAAGGTTCTCCCGCTGGTGGATCTTGTTTCATCACAGCCTGGCTTTCCTGAAGCCCAACGTGTGGGTCTGACCCCCTGAGTGAGTGGTGACTCGCGCCAGGCTTCGCACCGTGCCTCCTAGCGAGCCGCCGGTCAGCAGAGGTTCGGAGCCTCAGGACGCCAAGTTCCTTCCACCCCAGCCTCACAGAGGTGTCCACCCGGCCCAGCAGCGGCCTCTCCCCCGCCCTCAGCCTTGCCGAAGCCCTGATGCCTCGGAACCCACCGCCGTAGCTTGTTAGTCTCCACCCCGGGACCGTCGGGCTCTTCAGTGTTACCTGAGACAAGCCAGGGCGTATGTGGACGGGGTATAGTGGGGGCCCCTCTCTCGCTTCAGAACCCAGACTGAAAAGGCCGGAGCGAGGTCCGGCCGGGAAGCCTCATCTCTGGAACCCGGGCTGCACTTAACCCTCTGAGCTGATCCTCAGCCTGGGACGTATTACGTGCACACAGGGAGCCAGGCAGTAGATGGGGACGCGGGGCAGATGACAGACGATGGGGTGTGTTTGGGGTGCAGGCAAACTGCACCGGGCAGTTTGGGATGTGATGGGCACTACTGGGATGTGATGGGATGGCACTGGTAAGCCCTGGGAGAGCGCCCCCCTTTTACCCACATTCCAGTCCAGGGAGGCTCCCTGCACGGAAGGGGGTCCCATCAGGGGCCCCCTCGGCCCCACATTTGGACCGTGAGACCCTCTGAGGACCAGGAACACAAGGACAAGTGATGTGGTGCCACCAAAGGGAAGGGGCGAAGGACAGACGGATGGCCAACATGGGCTGAGTGCACGCAGTGGGGCGCCGCTCAGCCTTGGGAAGGAACAGTGTCTCGAGCAGGCTCCGGCAGGGACCGAGCTCCAAGGGGAAGAGGACAAGGGCTGTGTGGTTTTGCTCGTATGTGTCCCCGAGGGCTCAGACGCAGGGACAGAAAGTGGAAGGTGGGCGCCAGGGGCCGGGTGGGGGGACGGATGTCCGGTGGGGACAGGGTCTCACTGTGGGAGAGAAAGGAGCCCTGGAGGCTGGCGGTGACGGGCGCACGTGGTGGGAGCAAGCTTACGGCTCCTGAGCCTCACGTTTCCCGACAGCGAAGACGGTAAATTTTATGGATATTTTATCACAGTTAAAAAAAGAGGAAGAAGGAAAGGCCACAGAGAACCAGACGGGAGATCTCGCTCAACCTGACTTTCCTTTCCGTCCCAAAGTCAAAGACCCGCTGTCAGGAAAACCCCTTCCCAGCCTCAGTTTCTAGAAGTTTCCTTTCCTGTCTCCCTGATGGTTTTGGTGTGTTGAGAACAGCGTTTGAGAGGGGAAATTCCAGAAATTAGAGGCGTTAATCCAAGCTGCTTTTCACTGGGTCCACCGAGAGGCCAAGTGGCGCTGGCCCTGGCCTGCCCCACGGTCACAGCGCCTCCTGCTGAAGGCGGCGTGCACTTACGTGTTAATTCATACGTCGTTAACGTGGAGCTGCTGTTCACGGTCTTGAAGCTGCTTTGGGCTATTAGGGGCGAGCAAGGCAGAAAGGCAGTTAGCACGCGGGGAGCGGTTATTGCAAACGATGGGCCGCGGAGACGGAGGGGACGGCACCTCGCTCGGCAGCCGCTGTGCCTCCCACGCTGCCCGTCCAAGGGCCACAGAGACCACGCCGCGCCTGAGCACTTCCTCGGGGCTCACCAGGGCAGGGGGCGGGGTGGGGGGGAGTGGCCTGCACTTCTTCCTGCGACAGCCAGGCGCCCGGCCCGTGACAGGTAGGGGGCCTGCGCTTACCCTCTGATTAAACGCATCGGATTAGAATCTGTCACAACAGCACAAACAACACTAGAGGAGACGGGAGACGGGCTCCTCCCGGGGTGCCGACTCTTCCAGACGCCCCGCGGCAGGTACGGCTGTCGGCCTGCCTGTGCTCAGGTAAGAGCCCCGCTCTGATGCGGGCCGGCAAGCCACAAACCAAGAGCACAAACCAAGGACCCAACCACATCCTGGCTCCTTTTATTTTGTTGTTTCGAATCTGCTACAAAGCCCGGGGGGACGCTGTCTGGCCATCAGCAGGGAACACCTGTGGGGTGGGGGCGGGGTGGCCAAGAGCCTGGGCAACAAATGCCACTCCTTCCTGTCAGCACCACGCCTGGGGCGGGCAGCCTCGAGCCGCTGTGGGTCCGCGGCCCTGCGGCCCCTTGGTGGTCAGTGGCAGACAGCGGGCATGTGGTCCCCGAGCGGCACGCTCTGAAGCCACAAGGAGGTTGAGGGGCCAGAAGCACCTTCTGGGACACCATCTGGGGGACGCCTTCTGACCCCCTTCTGAGAGAGGAGGATGGGAGAGAGCAGCGGCCTTTCCAGAAGTTCCAGAAGCTGCCTCTGCCGCTGTTGCATCCAAGTCCTAGCCCGAGCCAGGGGTACCGGGAGCAGAGGTGAGCAGGCGGATGGTCCCCGGGAGAGAGGAGGCGCCACTCCACGCAAGGGCTGTGCGTGCACCGAGGCCGGGGAGCCCCCTGACTGGACCCCATCGGGCAGCGGCCAGCGGCGCGATACCCCCACAGGGCCCGGCAGGTCTCCTCCCTCCCGGCCACACCCCACCAGCCTGACGCACCAGGGGCTTGGGTGAGGCCGTCCAGGAGCCCCTCAGCTCTTCCCGCCTCCTGACCATTTAGCTTTGCAGAGACCCTTGTGGGTCGCGCCTTCCCTGGTGTCCTCGGTGAAATCCGTCTCCGGGGCAACCTATCTCCCGGGACTCCTGCTCTGCGAAGCCTCCCCGGTTACCCCCGTCCCCCCCACCCCGTGTTTTCCACGGGCCAACACCTCTCTGCATGCCGGGGCTGCTGCAGGGACCCGTCCGCCCCAGTGGCTGCGTTCACCGGAGGCAAGCGGCATCTCCCCTGGCCCTTCAGGGCATTTCCCACCATGCCTTGCATGCAGAAACATGCACACTGGTCTCCCGGGGCCCTCGCTGCCCGCCTGGGAGCATGCGGCGGTGCCACCTCCGGGAAAGGGGAAAGCGTCTCACCTGTGAGCTCGGCCCGTAGAGCCGAGGGCGTTTTGAGCGTCTTGGAGGCCGTGGCTGAGGAGGCCTCGGACTCCAGCTCCCGGTAGTAGATCCGGTATCCCTGGAGGAGGCCGTTCAGGCTCTCGTCTCTCGGAGGCTGCAAATACATCACGGTCAGCCCACCGGAGGGGTCTGGCGACCTCTGCTTCAAGTTGAGTCAGCCAACGGCACTGGGTGGGGGGGGGGGGGCGCGTCACTGATTCAAACAGGCGGCTCTTGGTTATTTACGAACAAAAGGGCCAGTGCCACATTCACGCAGAGGAGCACAGGGGACTCTGAGGCAGAGGGCCAGGCTGTGGAGCCTTCTCTGAGGGCCCAGGTTTTCTGGTGTTGGTGTGTGGGCACCGGGCCTCGTGACCCGCGTGCAGCCTGTAGGAGCCCCCGTGGGCAGGGGACCATGCCCAGGTCGCAGAGGGGCGAGGGAGCTGCCTGTTGCCTGGTGAACCCGGGACTCACGAGAACTATGCATGCAGCCCGGCTCTGCCTCATCCACGGGCTGACCCCACCCTGTCCCTGATGGCCACCTGGGCTGTGGCAGCCTCACTGCCCCCCACCACAGGCTGCTCTGCATGCCAGGTCAGCCCCACTCTGCCCTGACTCAGACCTAAGCTGGAGCCCCTCGGCGTCCCCCCCCCCCCCAGAGTCTGCTGGCATATGACGGGCCCAGGGTAGGCTGGGTGCCCATCGCCCTTCAGACACCCCGTGGAATATGAATGGTGGTAAGACAGGCCCTGGGCTCAGAATTTCACCCGCACTGGGATCCGCTTCTCAGCCAAGGCCCAGCCCACATTCTCCCTCCCATCAGTTTCTGTCGATTAATGTGTATGGGGACGGCTGTAGCAGCCACATGCCAGCCAGGGGGCCAGGGGCTCTGCTTCTGGTGTTTCCTCTGGGATACTCAGCAGATAAGGACAAGAACCACCCAAGCTGTGGCCAGACAGACGGACAAAGGGCACCCCAGGACCCCTGGCTGCAGGGTCACGAAGTCTGTTTGGGGACAGGGACACAGGGCGATTCCCCGTGACCCCTACACAGGCACTGTCTATAAGATGTCACCAGCGCCTCAGGAA
Organism: Herpailurus yagouaroundi; assembly: GCF_014898765.1. Lineage (NCBI taxonomy): Eukaryota > Metazoa > Chordata > Mammalia > Carnivora > Felidae > Herpailurus > Herpailurus yagouaroundi. The sequence continues at coordinate 3,308,202 of NW_024412447.1, read as the reverse complement.
ACACTGTCCTGGTCCCAGAGTAGAGGCCACAGCTTTGTTGTAAGAAAACCCCATTGTTGTGGTGGGTTGAACTGTGTCCCCCAGAAAGACACGTTGGTATCCTAACCCCCATTACCTGTGGATGACGCTTTCTTTGGAAATAGGGTCTCTGAAGATGGTGAAGGTAAGAGGAGGACATATTGCAGTAGGGAGGGCCCCAATCCAATGACTGGTTTCTTTTTTGGAGGGCAATTTGGCTTTATTTATCAAAGTTGTCAACGCACTTGCTTTTTAATCCAGCGATTACGCTCTTAGAAATCTACCCTACATAAATGTTTGCAGATATGTAGTCCTGAGTCCTACAGATACAAGCTAAGGCTACCAGTCCCCCCAAACCCCAAAACAAAGTATCTCTGGGTCTTTTCAGTGACACCCAAAGACAACAAGACGACCTTCAAGGCTGAAGGTCACTGGCAGCAAAACTGCTTGCAGATGTAATCGTGCACTTTGGACTGATGAATAGGTATTACGATGGTTAATTCACACAGGGAGCCTGAGCGTTCAACATTATCTACTCGGTAAAGTTGAAGACAAAGCATATTTTAGGAAGCAATTTAGAATCCAGCAATCATTTGATAAATACTGAGACGACACAAAGGTCCTTATAAGAGGAGCGAAATTTGGACACACAGGGAGAGCCTCGTGTGTGCAAGGAAGCAGAGACCGGAGTAGTGTGCTGTGATATTGTGACCCTCAAGAAAAATATTTGTTCCTTCAGAAGGACAAAATCTGCTTCTCATATACAGGTCTTTGTCCAGAGCGACAGAGGTGTCTTTTGTCATGTGAATGAGGTGACACTTGGACCTCACCCAGGGAAGTGTGGTCAGAGGGTGGGAACTTTCCGGGGGGAGCAGGGGGGACCTTTCCCCCCGACTTCTGGGGAAGGGAGAGGGACCGGAGGTTCAATCAGTCACCAATGGCGACTATGTAACGAAGCCTCCATAAAACCCTAGAAGATGGGGTTCGGAGAGCTCCTGAGTCAGTAAACATGCTAAGATTTGGGGAGGGGGAGCATGTGGAGAGAGCCTGGGAGCTCCGTGCCCTCCCCCACACCTGGCCCTTGGCACCTCTCCCACCTGGCTCTTCCTGAGCTCTACCCTTTCACAATAAACTGGCAGCTCGTAAGTAAAATGCTTCTCTGAGTTCTGGGAGCTGCTCTAGTCAAACCCGAGGAGAGGGCTGTGGGAACCTGACTGAAAGCCGACCGGTCAGAAGCACAGACGATCACCTGGCACTCGTGACTGGCCTCGGAAGTGGGGGACAGCCTTGTGCGACCGAGCCCTTATCTCGTGGGACCTGATGCTCTCTCCAGGTAGAATCAAGTTCAATTCCAGACACCCTGCCGGTGTTGGAGAATTGCTTGATGACGTGGGGAAGCCTCCACACACACGCTTCGGAATTGGATCCAGAAACGTGTTGGTGCATCTACAAGCGAAGGACCGCCAGAGGTGTCGGCAGCAACTGGAAGCCAGGAAGGAAGCTGACGCCTTGGCTTTGGCCCTCTGGTCTTCAGAACCGTGTGAGAATTCGTTTCTGTCATTCGAAGCATGCGGGGTGGAGTAACATGTTGCGGCAGCCACAGGACATTAGCACATCCTTGCCCCCGAACTCTCTCAATGCAATTCTTACTGTCTGAACCCAGGGGCCAGAGGGATTCGGATGCTCTGATAATCCTGTTCTATTTCAACCCTTGCTACCCACAACCCAAAGAAACCAGGCAGATTTGGAAGATGCAGTATCCTGTTGTCCAGACTCTCCAACGGCATAGCTCACGTAACTCATAATGATGTAGCTAGCCACGGCATACACGCAGGCCTGTACCAGAGGGACACGGCGTGCCCGGTATATTCAGGATGTTTTTGAACACGAGAAAAGCTCGAGTTAATTCACATGCAGGCTGCCTCCCTCAAAGCCTCAGTGTGACAGTGACAGCTGACAGCTGCAGGGGTAATCTGACCTCTGACCTCTGCAGGAAGGCTGCAAAGGCCCCAGGACCTGACTGTGCAGGTGCACAGGCCAGAGGCACAATTGCTTGAGGGTAATTCGCTTTTTATGGAGAGAGAAGCCGGGGTTTAGGGAGACTGGCTTTCACTTGCCACAATTATCAACGAGCAGGAAGTTGGGAGTTCGGGAAAAAAAGTGTCCTCCCTGGGGCCCAAATGGGGTTCTCCAACAGGCAGCAAATACCCCGCCCACGGCATCTGTGTCCACACACATCCCGGGCTGGAGGGAGGAGGGGAAGGGCCGAGGCCACTCATCCTGGGCACACGAGCATTTCTAGCCGAGGAGGAGAGGGTGGTCTCCAGGTGCGAGGAGAGGGAGCCAAGCCCACGTCCCACAGGCACAGCCACTATCCGTGACCGGGCAGGACCCATGTGTGGCAACAGACTCAATGGCGGCTGCTCCCGAAATGCCCTGGCGCGGCCCTCCCTGCAGGAGCCATCTGGGCTTGGGCAGGGGACAGGTGACCATGCAGCCCGGAGGGTGGCCTCCTTAAGGCTGCAATAGGTCCTGGCCCCACAAAGGGCAGGCTCCATGGAGACTCCGGGGTCTGCCACACGGGATGCTGAAATGGGTTTAACCACATTTTCTATTCCAGGAGTCTGGAGTAAACCCATCTGTCATTTGTGAAAGAGGCCTCTACGACTCTGGATGTCCTGGGAGGCATCTGTAGGGCAGCTCCATGCGACACACAGAAAGTTCCAGAAGCCATGGGCTGAGTTCAGGCTCTGGAATGGAGTCTTGGCTCCTAGCAGTGTGGGCCTGGGCCAGTTGCTCAACCTCCCAGGCTCAGTCCCATATCCCTAGCAGGTGGAAGCCTGGCTAGACTGTGTAGAGCCTCCTGTGACTCTGGCCAGAAGGTTCCCTTTCAGCCACAGACCTGCTTTTCCAGCCCTCGGCCCTGACCACACCATGCCTGTAGTTTGCAATTCCATGCGGACTGGAGGCAAGGCCACGTCTGCGTCTTTTCCTTTCTATTTCCCCACTGCACCTGTGGCAGGCTCTGGTCACAGCAGGTGCTCGCTCCGTGCCTGTTGGGAGCGAGCGGGGTTTGCTGACGTCCCAGATGACCCCATCGATGGTTAGTTTCATCCTGGACTGGCCGCCTGTCTGGGAGACGCTTGGGCCCAGGAGGCCCTAGAAAACCTGGTTCCTACACGCCTCCCTTTGAAGCCTGGTGCTGAGTCCCGGTGGCTGTCACACCTCTGAGCCTTTGCTCTGTCTGTGCGTGACGCCCGGATGCCCATCCCTCTGCCTTCTACCTGGGGTGGGGGCCAGGGAGCGTTCATCCTGCAAGACACAGCCAGAAGCCCCCTCCCGGCCCCCCTGACGAGGGCCGATTGCCCCCCTCCACGTCTTCCCACGAATGCGTCATAGGGCTCAGCCCGGTAAACAGAAGGTCCTCGAGGTCTTGACTGGGTCTTGTCCACCCCTGAGTGCTAAGCACCCTATGCAGGAACCGGTCCTCTGCAGGTGATGGAGAAAAGGAACAAAGCCAAGATACGTCCTGAGGAGGCCCCACTGCCCGCTGTCCAGGCGGGCTCACCGTCCTCTTAGGAAGGTGCCTGTTCCGGCACCGAGTTCACCCTGTGCTGAGTCCAACGTGCACGATATGATCTATGGCCTAAGAGGGTGTTTTTCTGCTCAAAAATGGCCTCAACCTCCACTTAGAGAAGTCTGCGGCCACACAAAGCCAACCGCGTTTGAGTGACAGACTGCAGGAGCCCCCGGAAGTTTCAGAACAGCCAGCCTGAGTGCTGCGACCGATTCAGAAGCGTGTCTATTATGAGCTGCACTCGGTGTGGACACAATACCATCGCTGTCTAGAATAGACGCTCAAATCCTTAGATTTCAAACAGCACTGGACCCCATGAAAGGCAGAGATCGATTATCCTACCAGGAAAAATGAAACCTGACAGATTCGACACAGGGGCCACTCAAGTGGGTCAGCAGCCTTGAAATTACAGGCGGTGTTCGCATTTTTAAACAAATTACTGGGGGAAAAAAAGGGTTTACAGGTGAAACGTTTCATTTGGAATGCAAATCTATATTTAAACGGAGTCTCTTTGTTCTCTTCGCTCTAATTTAGTAAATTACTCATAATTTTAATTATACTTCAATTGCCTGGCAGTTGACAGGCATTTATTTCTACAATACATCGTATTGACCACCTCCTGCTCTGGGCTCCTGGCAATTAGTTTGTTCTACTGGGCTCTGAACAGGGACAGCCGATGGCCACACATGCCAAGTTCCTTTGGTGCAGCTACCCACCATCCACGGAGCCGTCCAACCGCAACCGAGGGGCGCGGAGCCCCGCGCGCTCGGGGGTGGGGTGGGGGGCAGGACGGGGGCCCAACAGCCGCTGTGTGGAGGTGAGGGTGCACCCCAAGCCTCAGCACAGCCTCGATCGTAAAGGAGCCCACCTAGCGCCTGGCAAGCCAAATAGCGCGTCTACAAAGAGCAAGCTCATTTTCTGGTAGAATTTAGCACAGTAGACAAGACCCATCTTTTGGCTGACTGAGTCAGTGGAGAGTGGGGCACAGAAGCTCCTGGGACCTTGCGTTGCCATTCTGAACGTCTCCCCCTCACCCACCAAAGGCCCTGCTGCAGCCAGACGTGTGGACACCTAACAGGGCTCGCGTCAGAGACCTCGGAGGTCACCTTTGACCTCCCAGTGTTACAGAGGAGGGGCCTGGAGCCAGAGACGCCTGTCGGGGTCACGGCGGTCCCCCCGCGAACTGGGGTCTGCAGACCAGAGTCCTTTGTCACTTAGCTGGGGCTCCGTGATGCGGTCCAGGGAAGCAGCTTCCCAGAGGCAGGCCCTCCGGTGAGGCCGGAAACTACAGAATGCCACAGCGGCCAATTTCCACTTTCACCGGATGACGTCTGGAACTATCTCCTGATCACCTTTAAGGGTTCCCTCACCCCTGGGAGGTGTCACTTAGCAGCAGAGAGTGAAGAAGGGCCCACAGCCACTCTGTCAATCCCTGGAGACTACCGCGTGCTTACTGGAACCCGGGCTATGGAAGTCCGGCTCTCGTCCGGGGAGAGAGGCTTGCCAAGTTCCGCCTGCATGGGTCTCCCGGCTGTACTCCTCAGTCGTGGCCAACGTGCACGTGGGTGGTGCCGAGTGGTCGCATGTGGGGAGGCAGCGGGAACCTTCGGCGGTCAGGAGCCACCACCCGAGAGTTCGGGAAGCCCCCTCGCGGCTGGCGCCCACCCCCGACCCTGGTGCTCCGGGGCCTCCCGACTCGGTGCTTCTCTCCCTCTTGCTCCTTACTGGGCTCCAGCGTGCCCCGTCCCGGCTGCTGGAGGCCGTCCACTTAGGACAGGTTCCCCAAAGGTCACCTCTGCATTTCCCCTCTCCCTCCCCACCCCTGCCCTTCATCTCCACCCTTTCCAAAGGAATCCCTTCCAGCCCTCCCTTCGTGCCAGCCTCTGCCCCCAGCAAGGCACGGCCTCTCTCTCTCCAGGGCCACACCCAGACCATGGCCTCCTCTCGGTTCCGGCGTCACCTGGGTGCCTCCACCTCCAGACCCTCACACCGGCCCCTCTCCTCCTGCCGGCACTCTCCCGGACGGTCCCCTCAAGGAAGAAGCCCACGCCGCACAGACCCCCTCTGCGGCCCACGGGTCGGAGGCAGACCTCACCTCACTGCGGCCACAAACACAGACCAGGGCACCGGGCCCCACCTCCCGACCCCACAACCCCCGGCTCCAGGCACTGCCCTCCCCCTCCTCAGGACAGCCGCCCCATTCTGGCCTCAGGAACCTCCTCGTTGGCCAGAGCCCCCACGATGTGCTCACCACTGCCCTGGGCCCCTGCCCGGCCCGGCTCCAGCCCGGCTCGTGAACCCGACCCCCTGCCTGGTGAGCCCTCTCCCTCAGACCTGGTCGGTTCCTCGGCACTTCTGCCCCTCTGTTATTTTTGTTCTCGATGCACGGTATTGTTAGCAAAAGCACCGAAATTTTCCAATTTGTCATAGAGAGGGCACAGTGTCCTTTCTATGTCCTAATACAGCGCTGTTTAGAAGCCCGAGATTATTTGATTATGTAGGATAGCGTGCTTTCATTTGACTCACTGAAGATTCAGACCTGGGAGTAGGGAGGACTCCCCGCGGGTATCGTGTCTGGTTGCAAATGATTCTTGTAGAAAAGACACCTCCACAGGCTGTGGTTTCACTGCCCTGTAGGACGCCACCCAGTTCTGTACGTGCCATGGAGGCCTCGCTGGGCCACCCTTCTCCAGATGCCTGGAACATTCCGCCCTGACGCTGGGCACCAGCCCTGCCGTCCTGCTGGCCCTCCCCGGTGAGCTGCGTTCAAGCTCATTCCCACACGCGTGGCCATCAGGGAGCCCCGTGCACTGCGGCCCCATCTGCACGCCAACCAGGCTGTTTCCTCTGACCGGCGACCCTGACGAGGGGCCCGGGCCTCCGACAGTGGCATAGGAAATAACCCTGTGATTCCCTGGCCCTTACCTGCCACTGGATCAGAACGGAGGAGGTCGTGTGCGGTGTCACCGAGACGGAACTGGGAGGCTCTCCTGGAACTGGAATCCAAGAAAGAAGAAAGCCAGGGTTAGCTGGTCCGGGCTGTACTTGGCCACCGTCCGGGAGCCAGCCCTCTCCTGGTGCTGGCGAGGATGCAGGGCCGGGGCCTGGCCGGGGCTTGGGAAGCGGGCCAGCCAGCAGCCCCACCTCCCTCCCTTCCCTGTGGATGCCCTTCCCCGCCCAACTGCAAACGGGAAAGAAGGGACCGGACAGTGCCCTGCCCTTACCCCCCAGGCGGACCCACACAGAGACGCAGGGTGCGTGAGGCTCTCTTCCCTGGGAACCCTGCTCGGGGAGCCTTCCTGCCGGTTCCACATCTACTCAGGGGTCCACACCACCTCCCTCGGGGAGAGCCATCAATTTTTTGAGGTGCGTAGGTCAGAGTGGCTCTGAACAGGACAAAAGATCGGGCCAGGCCAGAGTGCTCCCGTGCTCACGCGCGAATGTGACTGTCACGGAGGGGTGTGACTGCTAGTGGCTGAGGGTTGTCTACACGTGGACGTGGCCTTACACGCTGGGAACTAAAACCCTGCAGCTGTCCGCCATGTCCACCGCTGTGAGATCCTGAGGCCGTGCGTTAAGTGTTCACGAATGGTCACTGACTGGAATGATTTAGGCTGTTCTCCCCACCCCGTCCCACGTGACTAGCCAAATCTTGGTCCCCGGGTCACCTGCTCTGTGAGCCTGCTCTGTACCTGCCGGGGCACCCCGCCCCTGGGACATCAGACACACCTCCAGCCCCCCATCCTGCCTTCTGGGGAGCTCTCTCCACCCTGCTCTCTGGCCTCTTGCTGGTCTGTCTTAAGTCGGTGGTGACCCTCATCCAGCTTTCTGGATCACACCCGATTACAATTTCGGGGGGGAGGGGGGCTCAACAGCCCAACCACCAGAGTAAGAAAACGTTTCTCAGCAAACCATCCACACGTTGAAAACCCCCGCCCCTGGCCCAGGGCTCCCAAGCCCTCGAGTCTGAGAGTCTCAGCAGATCTGCGGTTCTGGGGACAATACAGTGCAAACACAATGCGAACCAACTGCAAAGAGAAAACTGTGAATCTCAGAAGAGGAAGACAACAGGACAGGTGCCTCAAAAGACGTGATTTAAATATCAAAGGATTGAGACAGGCCTTCGGGAGCCTGGAAGAGGCCCCTGAATGTTTTTTTCTTTTCAGAACAGGCCACTTCTGACTGAGCCCCGTAAGGGAGGCCGCGGGGTCCTGCTCACTGGCTTGCAGTTTCCCGAGACTCCCTACAAAATCAGCTTGCTCTATTTGCTTCTTTTTGCCAAGAATTAATGCTTCGTCTCAAATAGCACCTGAGCTGTGTTAAACGTAAGATTAAAATAGGAGCCAGAGAGATGACCAGCTTTTTGAGGGGCCTGTTCAGGCCGTGGGCCCCTTGGGCGTGCTTCCGGAAGGGTCCCGGGACGCCTCTGCCGGTCCTCCAGGGCACCGAGGCCGCATGCCAGTGAAGCTAGGCTCCCAGGCTATAAAAGAGGAAGACGGAAACTCTGGGAAGGAACCCAGCGCTGCTGCTGGGCGAGTGGAGGGCTCAGGCTTGCGGCCTGGGACGAGGGCTGCAGCACTGAAAGCGGGCCTGACCGCGGGGGCGGCGCCCCCGGCGGGACCTACACCGATGTCGTGGCTCTGGCCCGGGCCCGGCGGGATCCGCACACAAAATCACACCAGCTCTTCAGCCCCGCTCCTCCGAGGTGGGAGGGAGCGGGTCAAGACCGCCTGGAGCTTTTAGGGGACCTCGCCCCCATCCGCCATGGCTTACCGGCGTGCTTTTGCCAAATGGCAAGACTGGGGAGTGGTTTGTGGATGAGAAAAACATGCGGACACCTCCGAAAACCCAGCCGCCCTGCGACATTTATTTTTAATGACTCCATAAATTATTCAATTTCTGGGCTGCTGATGGGTCGAAGAGGTTTGGAAGCCAATCAAAGAAACCCCCGTTCCATCTGGAAGCCCTTGAAGTCGGCTTCACGGCCACAGGCTGTACGGAGAGCTGGGAGCCGCGTGTCGCTGACTGAATTCTACTGCTCGCGCCACCGCCCTCCCTCCCGCGGGTGACCCCTTCCTGGCTCCAGATGAAAGCGGGGCCTCTCTCTGCAAGCCCGTGTCTTGGTGCCCAAAGGTGGCAGCCGGGAAGGGGCCAGCGTCCGCACCCGCCGGGGGCCCGGCCGGCTCACCGTCTTGCAGCGTGGTGACGGCGTCCGTCTCCGCACTGAAGTCACTGTCCCCGATGTCATTGGTGGCTTTCAGGCGCAGCTTGTAGGAGGTGAAGGGCCTCAGCCTGAAACACGGAAAAAAGGCTGAGTCCTGAGCCCTTCCCTTCTGCCCCCTGCCCCGGGGCTCCGGCCAGAGTGAGTGGGCAGCTGGAGCAAGACGCGCCGGGGACCAGGGAGTCAGTCCTGCCCGGGGAGGGGCCCTCAGACCGCCAGCTCTGTCTGTCTGGGAGGCATTTCCAGACAGGAGGGGAGCCCGGAACTCCCTGGCCGGGAAGGCGGTTTTGCTTTGGGCTCCTCCGGCGGGGGAGGGGGGGAACCACCTCCTCCTCTAATTAGACCCTCTCCTGCAGAGGAAACCAGTGCTCTCTGAGGGACTCGGAATTCTTCAGGAGGAGCTAATTACCACATCCCTCACACCATTCAGAGCGTGAAACCGCTCCGCCTAACCACATCCTTGCTCACCTGTACGTGTTCCTTTGTGCGGGTCGGCGCTGGCCGGGCCCCCCCGGCCCCCCCCCCCTCCCCGCCCCTCATCCCTGTTTATGCAGCCGGACGCGGCACCAGCTTCGCCCCGGTTAACGGCACGGCAGCCCTGTGGGGCGCGTTCGTGGTGATTCCCGTTTCAAGGATGGGTAAATAGAGGCCCAGTCCCGTTAAGTCCCTTGCCCGCTGCCAGAGGGCTGTCAATGGCCCGGCCAGGGCTGGAGGAAGACCTTGTCATGAGGCCACCCCGTCCACTGTACCTAAGACGGAGATAATGCCAACTGTCCAAGGCGGGGAAACGTCCCCTCCCAGCCCCCGGCAAGGATTTACGGCACACTGCTGGCTGCCACCTCTGGACCACCACCGTCCTTTCTTTCCTCCTTTCCTTCCCCCGCTTCGAGCAGTTCCGTGCTGACGGGGCTGGTGTGCTGAGCTCCGTACGTCGCCCAAGACTAGGACTCAGGACAAACTTCTGTGCGGAGGACACCGTCTTCGTCTGGTCCTCGGCTGGACTGCTCCTGTGGACGCCCTGGTGTCTGTCTCCCAGACCGGGAGAGTAGCGTGACCCTGGGCTCTGCCCCTCCCGTCCCTCGGGAGGGGAGGTGTGGCCCACTTCCTCCGCTACTAGCAGGCAAAGCCCTCACCGCCTCTGAGCCGGTCCACTGTCCTCCCTCCCGGGCCAGCCTAGAAACCTGTGGGCTTCAAACCAAGCCCCGTGGAGCCTGGGAGGCTCCGACGGGCCCTCTCGGAGACCGGGGTCCCCACACCCCCTGCGTCAGCCGACAGCGGCCCCACTTCCGTCCGGCTTGTGAGTGGGGTCTGGGTAATGATGCCTCGAGGAAGGATTCTGCTTTTTCTGCGAGGTAACTACTGTTGGACCCACGGTCAGAAGAGTCTTCCTCTAGCCCTGTTTTCACGTTGCTCTCCCGCTGAAGATGGTGGGACGGGATGACACTGCTTCTGTCGGCCGGCACAGGACACTCTTCCTTGAAGCCCCGCCGAGACGGGGCCTCGCCCTGCTGTGGCTGGTCCGCGACTGCAGGCCTGTCTCCCGGCCTCTCTGCACCCTGGTGCCACAGCTGGAAAAGTGGCAGGCGACCCTGCTGTGGCCCCGGCTGTCCTGGGGGTGCTCCTTTAATTTTAAGGTTTTGTTTTATTTCTTTGAGAGACAGAGGTAGAGACTGGGCAGGGGAGGGGCAGAGAGAGAGGGAGACAGAGAGGGAGAAGCAGGCTCCAGGCTCTGGGCTGTCGGCACAGAGCCCGACGCGGGGACTGAACCCATGAACGCGAGATCATGACCGGAGCCAGAATGGGATGCTTGACCGACTGAGGCACCCTGGCGCCCCAGTCCCGGGGGTGCTTCTAAAGTGCCACCCTTAAGAATGATCTTTGCTCCTGGATTCTGGGGGAGATCTCCTCTATTAAGTTAAAATAAACAAGTAACTTCCCATCTGTTCTTAGCTTCCTAGGAGCTATTTCATTGAATTCTGGTGACAACCGTGAGCTTTTCTCCTGTTTCCTGCCTCACTCACCGGAGGCCCCCGTGTTTGGATTAGCTTCTCCTTCTTGGACTAGAGGGCGGTGGAGGGCCAGCTGCCAGGAGCGTGCACTCTGGAGCCAAACTGCGTGCACTCTAACCCGTTGTAACCTGGGGCAGGGTGACATGCCACAGGGGCGCCCAGGTCGTGAGGTGGGCGTGTGGATCACACTCAGAAGAAGCACGTGGAAGAGACTCTGGCACCCGGTGCGTGCTCACCAAATACAGGCTGTTCTCCTTATCATCACCGCCCTCTGGTACCAGCATACGTGGCCCTAGGAAGAGCCCGTCCCACCGTGCTCAGTGCCCATCTGTCTCCTCATCTCCCCCGCCGTGATCTGTCATTAGCCGTTTCTTCCTTGACCACCGTCTGCCTCCTCCACCTTCAGGACTCCGTGGGGACAAGGACCGAGTTGGCCTCATTTACTGCTGTGCCCCCAGCACCAAGAACAAGGCCTGGCACCTAGGAGGCGCTCGGTGAATGTCTATGAGTGGATGAATGAATGGATGGGAATGAAATAGTTATCTCCAAAGCGCCCTGGGAGGGTTGAACGCGTGTAACCATCAGCGCGGCGTCCGGCACGCGGGAGATGCTCTGGAAATGCCCCTTGTCACCGTATGCAGAGCTTACGTTTACTCGGTGTGTTATATTTAAGCGCTTGGGTGGGGGCGGAGGGACGCGGCTTACAGTCCGGGTTCCTCCCACCGACCTAGAGGCAGTGTCTCACACACAGAAGGAGCTCCCGAGATTCATTCATCCATTTCGGTTGTAATAATGAAGCACGAGTCCTGAGGAGTTTAGACGTCACCTACCACTGCCTCTCTGTACTTAATACTACCTGTAAGGTACTGAAAACACCTATTAAGAACTCATGATTTGCATCACAGAGAGCAAGGAATATCGAACCCCTGGATAATATCCTTGGCCAAATTTACCTGACTTCTCACATGGCTTTAGTTTTAAAGATCACACAGAAGGAGGAGGAGGAGGAAGAGGAGGGCAAAGAGGAGGAGGAGGACGACGAGGACGAGGACGAGCAGACCAAGAACGCAGTGGACATGAGGCCAGCGCACTGACTTTAGCGGAATCCCTGGTGCTTCACACCCTAATCCCCTCTGGTCGCGGTAGTTTGGGCTGGGTCCACGGTGTCCCCGTGGGGATGTGCAGAGGGATGGCAGAACGCATTATCACTGGATACGCAGCCATCGCCTGAGCTCACGTTGCCACCATCCCACCCTAGTGACATCCAGAATGTCCGTGTGTCCCGTGGACCTTCTCCTCCTGGACGGAACTGCATTTCTGTGGGCGGCAGTCACCCACCAGGGACCGACGCTGCCTCGGTATGTCCCTCAGCCCAGCGCCACCCCTCCTGCTCCAGAGCCACGTCCTCTACATGTGGGGACGGCCCCTTGATGCAGACGGTTAAACTTCTTGCTTAGAACTTTTGTTGAGACTTTCAGGTCTTCTGGTCATTAGCGGATTTCATGCGATCGGCACAAGTAACATGTCAAAAGAATGTAAAAAAAGGAAGGAAAATGTAGCTACGAGAACACGTGCCACGGGGCCGCACAGAGCACTGCTCTCTCGGGAAGGGGGCCGGTGGCTTGTTTCTGCTGACGGGCGGAGGGGGCCCTTTTGGGGGCTGATGACCGCTTCTCCCACGGCAAGTCCAACTGTCCGGAAACACGGGCCCCCTCCTCTCCAACACGAAGTCCCGTGCACACCATTGGTCTGTTTGATTTCAGGAGATTCCCTGACAGGAAAGGCCGGTGGATTTTACCTTTCCCCTTTCTCCGGGATGGTCACACATGGAGGTGGGGTCGTTTTTATCCGCAAGCACATTCTAATTAAGCCGAGCACCAGCGCAGCACAGTGGAGTTTACGAAGCAAGCTGGGCTGGCTCGGCCGCGCCCTCCCGACCCTCGGGGGGACTCAGGGCCCTGGGAGGGGGGCAGCTAGGATGCTGTCCTCCGAGGGGCTGAGAGCTGCGCCTCTCGGGTCCTGGGGCTGTTGCTCCAAGGGTAAGTGGGGTGCTGGCAGAAGTGGGGGACGGAGTGGGACTGCTGGGGACTAATGGAGGCAAATCTCGGGGTCGCAGAGCTGAAAGGAACAGCGAGGTCATCCCTCTGTCTCTGTCTTTCACACATGAGGCAACAAGGCCCAGCGAGCCTGTGCGGCGGACCTTCCCAAGGCCGCGGCGCTGCCGGGCTCGGCGGACTTTGCGGGCTCGGCGTCTGGGTGATAAGACACCAACCGCAGGCCCTCGTGCATTAGTGGGACAGTCTGCGGCCGTGAGCTTGGAGCTACAGACCCAGCTGGCACCAGAGCTGAAGGGCCCCGAGGGCCTCTCTCTCTCATGCGGAGAAGCGCAGCTTGTGTCTCCGCCTCTGCTTCCTCATCTGCCAAGTGTGGTCTGGACGCCTGCGGGCCTGCGATGGACACCGTGCGGAGCCCCGAGAAGGACAGAATGCCGTCTGGCGTGGGGACGACAGTGGCAACGACAGCGGCTTTGATGGTGACCGCGGCGAGGAAGACCCCGCGGGAGCCCTGACGGTCTGAAGCCTCCAGACGAGGTCCCAGAGGTGAGCACCACACGGATGCCACTCCCACCTGCTCTTCCTACGATGAAAAGTGTAATCACAGCTGTAACCGTATCTAGTTTTCTAGACACCAGCTCGCCAACGCGCACGTCTGAGCCACCGCCGACCCTTCCGTGGGGGGCCAGGCCGTGCCTCGGGCCCCACTGGACACACCCCTGGTGCTGGGGGCTGTTCATCCTCCCTTCCGGACTGATCTGGTGCCGCCCGCATCATGTGACGGGGGGGGGGGGGTTGTCACTGGGCCACAAATATCATTTGGGTCCCCGGCAGCTGGAGCTGTAAGCTGACGAGCTGCCCTCCTTCTCAGACTGCAACCCGCCCTGAAGGCCGTCTGCAAAGGGGACATTACATCTGGGGGCCACGACAGAGATGCTGGGAGACCCGTGCCACCTGCTCGGGGCAGCTCATGGATGGGCGGGGAGGACACACGCTCCCCACCACTGTCCGGGCCCAGCGCTGCCGGGACCCGCGTGCCACTCGCAGCCACACAACAGCACGAAAGGGGAGCTCTGAGGAGCTGCCCAAGACCGCCCGCGTGGCACCTGCACCTGGACAACTGAGGCCTCAGTCTCTGCTTTCCTGCGACGCCCCAGTGCTGACCACGCCCACGTGCGCATCACACGCCACCTCGGTCATGTGCTCGCTCCCCAAACCCTTCTCTCTAGGCCTTGCTGTTGCCACCTGCTGGAGGCGGTGACGGAGCCACGCTCCAGCCCCCACGGCGCCCCGCAGCCTGCACTGTCCCTCCGGGGTGGGGGGGGTGAGGGTCGAGACTGCCGCAGGAGCCCCCACCCGGGCTGCTTTCCCTCCGCTCGGGTTCGGCCAAGGGCGGGAGCTGAGCCCCGCGGCCTGGCAGAGGGGGCGGGTCAGGACGCCATGGCAGATGCTGGGGCCGCAGGCAAGAACGACTCTTCAGACCCCGGCTCTCACGCATAGAATGGGGACGGCGGTCTCCCCCCACCGGTCCACCGTGCGGGTCTGATGAGAAACGTGCGAAATCTCCCAGGACGGTGCCCAGAACCGGGGTGCGGGGGCGCCGAGGACGCGGTGTTGGGTCTCAATGACGGCCAGCCTGGGAAATAGCATCTGGCCCTCCTCTGCCCTCCCGAGAGGGGCTGGCCGGGCTCCTGGAACCCTGGGAGCCCGTGGGACGTGTTCCTCAGCGGCCCCCTCGTGGCCAGATGTGAGCTTCATGGAAAGTGACCGTGGCCAGCGCCACAGAAGGAGCACAAGGAAGATGTCGGGCCAGCTCCCTGGACAGGCCTGCCCCCCGATATCCTGGGGCTTCTGCAGGGCGGTGTGAGCAGTGCAGCCCGGGCCCACCGTGGGGACGTGGGGCCTGAGGTCACTTTTGAGAACCCTCACCTAGATGGTTACGGAGCCTTCCTCCCCCGCCATAGAGGGGGAGCCCTCGTCCCTCGCCATAGAGACGGGTGTCCTTGACCCCACCGTAGAGGGGGGAGCCCTTGTCCCTCACACTGTAGAGAGGGGTGGGAATGGGAGAAGGGTCCTAAACGAGGCCATGGGAGCCAAGAGCTGAGCTGTGGTGGTCGGTGCTGCTCCCTTCCCCCCCCTTGCCTGGTGGCTCACTGATAACTGGATACATGCGGGGTTCTCATCGTGCAGCGGGGACGCTCCTCCCACGCCCCTGATCAGCCATCGCGAACGGTTGACAGGGGTGGGAGCCGCCTGCCTTGCTGACTACGAGAGGGAGCACAAAGAGAAGGTGCGACTCTTTCAGCCCGCAACACCCCTTCCCTGCGCCTCCCCTCCTCCACACCTGCGTCTTAGGGGGTAAGGCGCGGGGCCCACGCTTCCGGGCTCACGTCCCCGTCATCTGTGCCTCTTCCGTCCCCGGGGCCTGGGCTTGCAAACCACACCTGCGCGGGGCGTGCGTAGAAGGCCAGACCCGGGGAGGCCCGAGTGGGCTCCAGGACGCGGAATCCTGGTCCCCGGCGGAGGGAGCGTGCGCTAGGAGCAGAGGCGAGAGCAGGCGCCCGTTCCCCGGGGAGGGCCCTCCCGGCTCCGGGTACCTTTCGACAGCACAGGCCGTGGCCTCGTGGCTGATGGACGAGGAGTACGTGTGCCACTCTCCCCCCGGCAGCTCTCGCACCTGCACGGTGAAATAGCGGATGGGGGAGGCCCCGTCGCTGCCCGGGACCCACTGGAGCCGGAGGCTGCGAGCCGTCACTTCTGCCTGGGGCACCAGGAGCTCTCTGGGGGGCGCCGGCCGCTCTGCAACCCAAAGAGAACAGAGCAGGGGCCGTGAGAGGGTGCTTCTCCGGGAGGGCTCCGCGGGAGCACAAGCCTGGGGACTCGGCTCCCCACGGGATCAGACAACGTGGAGATGATTCCCGCACGTGGCTGGAGACCCCGGCTTGCTCCCGGAACGCGGCACTGTCAGCGCAGAGACAGAGAGAGGTGAACCCACACGTGCCCCCCACACGACCACCTCCGAATGACACCTGGGCTCTTGCGAGCACCTCCAGGCCCCTCTGATCTCGGGCTCAGTGCGTCTGTCGTGCGGAGGCCGACCCGAGCCTGACACACGGCGGCGTCCAGCTCAGCATCCCCGGGGCCGGTCACTGCCGCCCTGCGCAGCGGCGACAGGGAACGCAGGGTGCACGGGGCCAGGACCCCGCTTCGGAGTGTGGATCGTTACGGTCCCGCGCCTCCTCGCCCATCGATTCCAACAGGGCGACTCCACACAGGGAGGAATAACTGTTTAATGGTTTATCATGAAGATTATTGATTCGGAGGAGAGTGCGTGGTGGGTAATAAAGCGGCGACTGACTGCGGGCCCTGTGGTGACGGTCTGGAGGAGCGCTTCCGTCTTACCCGGTCAGCAGTCCTCTCGCAGGGTTGGAGCTGGGGCTGCCTGCTTCCTCATACCCCCTTGCCCCTTGAGCACAGCTCCCCTGGGCAAAGCTTTGCTGGGCCCCCTCTCTCTGAGCCTAGAGCACGGAGGGCCTGTGGGCCCTGGAGGAAATCCGCTGAGCTCCGTGGACCCCAGGCAGGTGGTGCAGGGGGTTGGGGTAGGAGCTGGGGGGGGGCCCCCCGGCGGGGGGGCGGGGGGGGCCGGGGTGCGGGCTGAGGTGTGGGTGAGGCAGATGGTGCTGGGGGTCAGGGCATGGGCTGGGGTGTGGACCCCAGGCAGGTGGTGAGGGGGGGTTGGGGCGCGGGCTGGGGTGCGGGTGAGGCAGGTGGTGCGGGGGGTCAGGGCATGGGCTGGGGTGTGGGTGAGGCAGGTGGTGCGGGGGGACGGGGCACAGGCTGCGGTGCAGGTGAGGCAGGTGGTGCGGGGGTTTGGGGTGCAAGCTGGGGTGTGGGCCCCAGGCAGGTGGAGCAGGGGGCAGGGCACGAGCTGGGGTGTGGGTAAGGCAGCTGGTGGGGGGGGTCGGGGTGCGAGCTGGGGTGTGAGCCCTAGGCACGTGGTGCGGGGGTTGGGGCACAGCTGTGGTGTGGGCACACGTCTCCCAGCCCCAGCAGCTCCGCTGTGAACCAGACCAGGGTGCCTCGTGAAGGGCACTCGTGTTAATGCCTCCACTTGGATTTAAGTCACATCAGACCTTTAGCAAACCTGTGTCTTTCCCCGTGCCTTAGAAAGTGCTGGATTTCCCTACAGGGCTGCACGGATTCTGAGGAACGCGAGAGGCTTTGGGAGTGGCCCTCAGGGCCCAGGGTTGCTTCCCTGGCACTGAGAGCGCTGGCCAGACCGTGTCCCGGACGGGACGAGCCTGTGGACCTTGGCCGCAGCTGTAGGAGGGGTTCTCCCGGGGCCCGTCCTCTCTCCCAGGGCCCCGTGCTGGGGGCCATCGGATGGACCGCGTTTTGGGCTGACGGCGGGGCCCGCGTGTGCGTGGCCGTCTCCTCCACCTGCTTCACGCTCTGGAGGGCGCTCTGTGACCCTGGGATTTCTGTCCTCCAGTTAATAGCAGAGATGCTCGTGGGAGGAGGGGGCGAGCATCTCGGGGAGGCTGCAGCTGCTCTGGGGTGGGCCTCGTCATCTTTGGGGAACTGAGGCTCAGGGTTTGGGGTCACGGGACTCACAGACAGGGGGAGGGTTCAGCCTTCGAACCTGCAGCCAGAGCTGCCAGGGTCAGAGGCCCGGAGCGGTGGCCCCCGGGGAGGAGGCTGCTGAGGCAGATTCCAGAGCGAGGCTCGAGGGCAGGGCCTCGGTGAGATGGGAGCCCGCAGTGGATTTCTGTGGGAAGAGCCGTGTCCACGCAAACCACTGGATCCGTCTGGGCCCAACTTCCTCTTCCACAGAATTGGGGCTTGCAGCGCTCTTGCCCCCAAGCTTGGTGAGGACAAACCGAGACGGTGCTTGGAACGGAGGAGGCGCCCGTCCAGACAGATCTCCCTAGGAGTGCTGGGCAGGAAGCGTGCTTACCGAGCACCTGCTCGACTGGGCACGTGGTTTTGAACATCAGAGACCAAGCACCTGCCTTCAGGGAGCTGCCCTTAAACAGGGGGACTCAGTGCAGCCCTGGGCCAGTGACACAACCTCTGTGAGCCGCGTCTCTCTCGTTAAAGCCGGGACATTCGTGCCTCTCTGGTAAATGTCAGGCCGTGTAGGCACCCTATGGTAATGTGTCCGGCTACAGGTGCGGCTCAGCGGGTGCTTGATAAATGCATGGGTCCTGGAGCCACCCAGGGCCTGACCCAGGAAGCCGTGGACCCAGCAAGTCCCCGGCTCCCACGCGGGGCCGTCTCTCCCCGCTGTGGCACCAGGACAGCAGATTCGGGTCTCAGGTCTTACCTCTCTTCTCAGTGGTGATGACGGTGGCCTCCAGCGGCTCCCCCCAGCCCTGCCTCGTCTTGGCCGACAGCCGAAAGATGTAGGCCGACTCTGGGGCCAGCTCCGTGGCCGTGAACTGCCTCACCGTGGCGCCCACCTCCACCGTGGTGAACGTGTTGGGGCTGCTGCTGGCCAGGCGGTAGGCGATCTGGTAGCCTGCGGGTGGGGCAGGAGGGACACCCGTCAGTCACGCAGGCTCGCGGGGACCCCGCTTTCCCGCCACCCCACCACCACCCTGCTTCGTCTCTCCCGCTTCCTTCCTCCTCGGCCAGCATCTGACAGGTAGATGTGGTGACACATGGAGACTCTGAGCGCTGGGCCCCATGACTCTCTTCCCCCTTCTGCCCTCCGCCACCCGCCCCTCCCCTCGCAGGGCCAAGGGCCGTGCCTCCTAGAAAGGTCTTTCAAAGGCGCCCTTCTCACATCAGTGACTCGTCACCCTCCCTGCCGCCCGCCCCTCCTCTGTGCCTCCCGCCCCAGGAAGTGCCAGCACCCCACCCCTGGGCTAGGGGCTCCACCGCACAGAACTCTCCGGGCTTCAGCGCCTCTGAACGTCTCCTAAAGTTCCCGGTTATCAAGGGATTGTGGTCGCTCTGATGTTATTAATGATCACACCTCCCAACCAGGCTGCGCCGGGACTGCCTCCACACGTCTGAAGTGGCCACCTGTCGGACCCGGCTGGGGACCCGGCGCGCCCCGCCTTCTCTCGGGCACCGACAGCCGTGCATCCGTCTGCACTGGCGAAAACCAGAACTGGTGGGCGGGGCGTGGTGGCATCCACAGGGCAATGCCCTCCTGGCAGTGGGGGGGGGGGGCGGGCAGCCAGCAGAGCCGAACCCTGTGCCCGCCAGCCCTGCCTTCCCTGGCCTCCCGGGGGTGGCGCGGCCGCCAGCGACAAGGCCGCGGTACTAGCACAAGACTGCCTGCCTCTCCGCCAGAGACACCCTTCCGCCTTTGTCTTCCTTCTGGCACCTTCTTTGGCTCCACTGGAGACCGAGCTTACCGGCATCTTCCCGGTTCCTGCACTCGGTCTTCTGTGAAACCACACAAGGAGACACTCTCGGGCGGCCACATGTGGGGGGGGGGGGGACAACTCCGTGTGATCAGCCAGAGATGCCCCTAACATGAGGCCCCTGACCACGGCTGGCCACAATCGTCAGCACACACACTGGGGGACAGCACCCCCCCTGCCCTCTTCCCCCTGCCATTCACAGGCCTGGTATCTGCAGGGCCTGGAGAACTAGGGCCCCTGACTGGCTGTCATGGCTGCGGCTCTGCCTCCGATGGCTCCTTTTCCTCGCCGTGACAACCAGCTGTCCCCAGCTGCCCCGGTGGCCTCCGGGCTCTGGCCAGTGTGTTCTGCTAGACGCCTGTCCTTTCCCATTCAGTGACCGGCAACCCAGAGGGGCCGAGCCCCCCTTGTCCATGCCCTGCCCCCCCTTTCTCTCCCTCATACGGTGTAGGTGGGGAGCCTGGGGTTTGGGTGCCATGGGAGCCTGGTCCCTGTCCTTTTGAGTCTCCTAGGCACCTAGTATCCCGAGGGTGAGGGCACCGTGGTCACTGCAGCCCCCTCATGGGGCTCTCCTGCTGACCTCCTGGCAGCCTTGCCCCTCCGAGCCCTCGCGACGGCCACAACCGGTAGCCTTCGTACGTTCGCTGGGTCACGAAGCAGTACAGCTCAGACGGGGTAAGTGGTCCGCCTGAGGTCACACAGCAAGTGACCAGAGTGGGTGGGACTGGAGCCCTGAATCTGTCTGACTCAGCCCACGCTTTCCACTGAGTCACGTACTGTTCCTGTGAATAGAAAAGCTCCACCCCAACCTTCCAGCAAAGGGAGAGCGTCCCCTTGCCAAATCCTGGCTACTCGAGACCGCGCGTCCCGAGCGCCGGCAACACATGAGCGTGTCTCCAAGGGAAAACAGCGTGCCGCGGCGTGACGAGCACGTGCTCTGGGAGCGCACCTGCCTGGGCTGTGGTCCAGGCCCTGGGAAGTCTGTGCTGTGCGACTGCGAACCAGTACGGTGCCCCCTCTGGATCTCAGTCTGTTAGGCGACGTGGGGCGGGGCGGGGGTGGGTGGGTGCTGTCCAGGTTGCCCTTTGGTGCATGCTGCATACTGAGCCGGGCACAGAGTAGGCACCGAGCGTGGCCCCTCCGTTATCCAACGGCCCCTGCTTCCTGGGCCGGGACTGTGCATCTAGGGCCTGCGTCTCTGGCTTGCTGCCTTGTGGCTGGAACTCGTCCTCTTGTCTTAGAATTAACATTCATCTAGGAAAACTCTGAGCGTTAAGCTGCCCTTTTTTTTTTTTTTTTTTAAACGAAGGCATTAAAATGTTATATTGAAACATTTTGTCATTACTCTTCGGGTTGTATTATACTCAACACGGCTCGCGAATAACACAGGAGTGCAAGGAAGCACTTTCGAGACAGTCACCTCCCACCCAGGCCCCAGCTGGCAGGTCCCCTCTGCTGGCGCCTCGTGTGTCTTTCCGGTGAGAATCTGAGAGCACGGAGACACGAGCCCTGCCTTGCTAACGAGAGCGCACGCGGTAGTGCAGGGCGCATCCGGGCTCGCACCCGGCCTTCCTCGGTGGCACCTCTGTGGTTGGCATGTGCTCTGTCAGAGGTCTGGTCCTTCCAAGGTTTTCTCGTCTGTTTGTGGTTCTTCTAATATGCATGCCTGAAGGTCACGATTTCCACAAGGTCAGTCCCTGGTTCTCCCTAGACTCACGGACCCCACGGACGGTGGTGAGGTCAGCACACCTTCCCCTCTGGCCTGTGGGCCACGCGACGTCTCTTAGTTACGGTACCGCTTTTGTTTCTCTTCTGGTCTTGACCCTCACCCACTGCTATGAAAGTTATGTAAATCGAGGCTCTTACCGCACCTCTAACCTCGGTATGTCCCCCTCTGGCTTTTATGAGTCGCGTTCTCATTTTTATCTTGTCGGGATTTGCAGTGGAACTACGGGTGAACAGCAAATTTAAAGCGGCACGCAGGGTAGATCAAAGCTCGGGAGGAAACCAGGCGCCGTTCCAAGGCAGTGCTGCCCGCGCGGGGACACGCTCCGTGTACACAGGCTGATGTGAACCTCGCATGAGACCGGGGTCAGCCAGGGGCCTTGGTGACGACCCTTTCTTTCCACGTGACCACTGGAGGAGAGTGTGCACCCAGCACAAAAAGCACCTGACCGATGTCATTAACGCACGCGTATTCCTAAACTAGAGAGAGAAACTAAGGAAAGAAGGGTATCTTCCAAAGACAGACTGAGCTCGACAGTGAAGCACAGAGGCCAGTCTGGCAGCCACAGACATTGCGCATAAGCACACGATCAAACATGATGTTTTCAGAACCTCCAATATCCCTGCTGGTGATGAAGAGCCACCAGCCTTCCTCGAAGAAACAGAAAGTAACTCTGCGTTAAAAGCAGGCTTGGGCCCTGTCCAGGTACGCACTGGATTTCTGTGTAGGATGAGCTGGACAGCTTTTGTGTTGACGGCGTGAGAACACAGGCCTGCACCTGAGAGAGTAAGGAGTGGACATGACCCCCTCGCACACGCTCTCCCAGCGTCCGTATCCAGAGCGGGCAGACAACTGGCCACGGACGCACACGTCTTGGGAGACTCCCGAGGCGGCCCGGAGCCCAAGGCTGCCCTCAGCCGCAGCAGCGGCCTTCACTCTGCACGTGACATCTCGGATGTCCGGAGGTCCCGAGCCAGGCTTCAACCCCAACACGACTCCCGGCTCCTCATTTTCAGCCGCTGGAGCAGAGCAGCACAGGTCACCCCCAAGATGCCGTTTCCGCATACTGATTACTTTGGGTTAAAGTTACCCAGGAATAGCCAGTGCGGGAAGGACACTGTGACCCTCCTCTCTCCCCCTGAGAGCAGGAAAGAAGTCTCCCACGGGGAAGGTGCCCTCCCCACAGCAGGAGGAAGAGAGGCCCCTTATCCCGGACGCGGGCAGTCTAGGGCCTAGATGGCTGCATGAATAATTCTTGTTACTTCTTCACTAATTACTATAGCTCAAGCCCAAACCCTGTGGTCTTGTCAATTCTTCACAAATTTATTGTTTCTTTGTCTCAAAGGCATTAAAAACTGCCGCTACGGTCACATTTGAGCCTCTGATCTTTGGGGCTCATACACATATAAAATTAAATTCTCCTGTTTCATCTGTCTTTTTAAAGAATGTTTTAATGTTTTATTTGATAATTTTGAGACAGACAGAGACAGAGCACAAGCAGGGGTGGGGCAGAGAGAGAGAGAGGGAGACATAGAACCCGAGGCAGGCTCCAGGCTCTAAGCTGTCCGCACAGAGCCCGACGTGGGGCTTGAACTCACAGACTGTGAGATCATGACCCGAGTCGAAGTCAGATGCTCAACTGACGGAGCCTCCCAGGGGCCCCTCCTGTTCATCTTTCTTATGTCAATTTAATCCTTGGACCAGCTGTAGAGCCCAGAAGGGAAGAAGGGAGAAGTCTTCGCCCCTACACTATGAATAAAGAAAACAATTAGCCCCCACTTACTAGGGCCAGTGCATTTCAGGCACAGGACACGTGTCACATCACAGCGGTCAGTGTTACCCCCGGGGGCAGGGAGGGGGCACAGGAGCAGAGGACGGAGCTGGGCCTTCAGCGTTAGAGCCACATTCTGCCTGGGAGGCCCTGCTGTTTCTCCTAGCTCCCTGCTCTAAAATGGTATAATTCTGGTGACTGGAAGAAAACAGAGACGAATGGAAAACAATCTGGTCACTCTACATGTCACCTGCAAGGTGACTGTGACAATCTGGTCACCTGCAAGGTGACTGTGAGGGACCGGGGGAAACCGCAAGGCGTTCTGGACAGCGAGAGGCTGACCCCCGTGCCCGGGCAGGGGGGAGGTGATGCCAGCAGAGCAGAGAGGCAGAGACTTCCAGGGCCACGGCTCCTCCAGAGAGGAAGAGTTGTTTCAGAAAGCAACCAGAAAAACCGGGGTTGTGTGCAAAAGCCCTGAGGTGTCTGCGTCGGGAACGAGGTCAGGGCGGTGCCTCAAGTCCCTGGCAGCAGGGCCCGGGGTCAGAGCGGCCGCGAGGTCCGGGGGGAGCGCGACAACCCACCGGGAGCCGCCCTGGCCCGGCTGCAGGCGGAGCCCCGAGGATGGGTAGAGCGTGCGACGGGATGGTCGGCAGGTGACACGAGGACCAGGACTCTCCGGATGTCAGGTTCCACGGGCGGCGGTGGGCACAGAGCTGGCTAAGCAGGGCAGATGCCAGAGGGACGCCTGGGGGCTCTGCGCACACAAGACACTGTCTATTCCAGGGGTGCCGCGGCTTGAGTCCTGAGAGGCCCGGTCGGCTCCAGCCTGGCCTGGAGCGAAGAGCTTTTTCGGGAGGCGAGCCCAGGAAACACGGGGAGCGGACGGCAAGCACGAGGAGGCAGTCGCCTTGCGGGTCCCCAAGGCTCTGCCTAATGGGAGGCGTGGAGAGGGCTGCTGCGTGGTCCTCCCGACTCCCAGCGGTCACGGGCTGAGGGCTGCTGGCGGGCAAGTCCCTCAGAGGCCCGGCCCCAGGGCAGAGGGTGCAGCCCGGCGGGGCCCCCGGCAGCTAAGGCCTGGGCTGCTGGCTGGCCGCGGGTGGGAGAGCCTGGGCTCTGAGGGCCGACCACGCCCAAGGCATCTGCGACAAGGCGACCCTGCTGCCCAGAGGTCACTGATCTCAGGGACTGCTTCTGGCCATCATCCTTCTATGCATAGGGACTTGAAACAGAACTGATTTTTCTCCAAATACAGGCTTTTTACTGGTGTCTCCTCGCCACATCCCGAAAGCCTCATTTCTTTTTTTCCTTTCAGAAACTCAAGCTTTAGTGGCTGCGTGATAGTCCCCCGTGTGGGCCGGCCGCTGGAGGCGCTACCAGGACTGACCGGGACGGGGTGTGTCCGTGGCGGGACCACCCTGGGCTCCTCTGCCGCTGAAGCACGGAGGCGACGATGCCCCCCTTCCCACCGCCATGGCGACGACTCTGGCGCATCGCGTGCGAACCGCAAGGCACAGCGTTGCCACCTGTGTGCAACTGCAGGACACGTGGGCTGGTCTGTCTGTCTGGGACCCAGCTCCTACCCAGAGCCACTGGGGAAAACCCCCAGCCCGCGGGTTACATCCGTCTTTTCCCGTTATTCGCCCTGAAGCTGGGCTCATGCCCTCTCGTCCCCGTTCTGTGGCCTGGTGAAGTGAAGACTGACACCTGTGTCTTACGCTGAAGTGTCCTGAAAACGTCCTAGACTCAAGGGACACTAGAAGAGAGGCTTCTGTGCAGAAACGGCGAGAGGAAGCGGCTGAGCATCCGTTCTTGCGTCGGCAAGTGCCGCGGGATGAGAGCTTCCGGTGGGAAAGGCTTGTTCTGTAATTACAGCTGCAGCAAGGTCACAAACATCAGTGTGCTGAGTGTCACCGTGCAAGGGCAGAAGGCTGCAGTGGGTGTGAGGAGAAGAACAGAGGAGCCCGATCAGTGGCAGGAGTGAAACGCGGCCCGAGCAAAGTCTGATTTTTAAAGTGCTGGGTGAAAAAGAGTACAGGCATCCAGAGGGGCAAGGCCAAGTACGAGCCACACTGATCCAAGGCTAAGATGAAAACCGCAGCGTGAGAGACGCCTGGGAGGTCTCTGATTATGCCCAGAAGGTGGAGAAAACAACGTGCATCTAGAAAATCACAGTCAGAAGAGGGCGTGTGCCTCACGCTCCAGACAAGTTCTAGAAGCATCAGCTGCGCGAGACGCAAGAGGAGGTTCTAAGATGCTGCTGTCGCTGGGAGCCTCCAGGGGGATCTCAGCCGCCTCGCTCGGAAGGGGGACTGCAGGCTGACACCCGGAGCCCCCTGCGGGACTTGCGTGTCACGTGGCTGGTGGTCACAGGCTTCCCGGGCAAGTGAAAGGGACCAGTCTGAGAGTCGCCTGCTCAGTGACACATCCCTGGGCCCCGGGAGGCACCCTGCCCAGAGGCCGTGTGGCTTGTTGGTTTTACGGCTTATCCGTGAGGGCTGGGGGCAGACAAATGCAGCCGTGGATCAAAACTATGTATTTGCAAACATGGATTATGCTCACTGGCGCTCCTCTCAGCAGAGCCCTCGCACACCCTTCTGTACTAAGCTGAAGGTAAATGTTAGGCCCTCGGTCGGCAGGTGGAGGTGGGGGAGGGCGCCGGGGTGCCTGGTGGGGGGTGGGCAGACCCCGTGGGTTTAAAGAGCACATGCGTCACGTTGGCTTCATGGCATTTAAGGGAGCGCGGAGCAAGCGAGGGAGGGTGGCCGTGCCCAGGGTGGCTCTCGCCGCATCCCCCGAAGGCAGGCTCTAAATGCTAAAAGCTCTCCATGGTAAAATATTTACGCAAATAAGCAAGCGTCTTTCCCTGTAGGCGCCCGGTGGTGTTTCGTGCCGTTAATCTTTTTTGGAAATGCAAGAACACGTTTTGCTACAGATTACAAGAGCGCGGGCTGCCGAGGAGGCTCTGTAGTCGGAGGGCCGCGCCACCCGAGCGTGAGCATTGATTCAAGGTCTCTGGGAGCCAGGCCTGCAGAAAGCCGGTTCCCTTTCTCTCCGTTCAACACCAAGCCGGACCTTTACCAACTGTTTTCTCATCTTCCCCACAGCACCTGCAAGTCGGTGCGCTAGCTGTAATGATATCCAGGTGACGGGTTGCCCAGACAACATTTGTTACCGTTCAGCTGAAGGCCATTCCGACGGAAGAGGCTCGAATGGGGTGTTTTTCTGCACGAAGGGGAGACGAGGCATCGCCTGGCCGTTCGTCCGCTTTGCCGCGGTTGGGATGCTCAAAGCATTTAAACACGACCCTCTCCTTACCTGGACTTTGGTGACCGTTAGTGACCCCCAGGACCTCGGGGTCACAATGCCGACTTCTGAATGTACTTTAGGAACACCGTATAGCCTGACTCCAACCTGCCTTTCCTGATTCTTCTCCCTGTCTTGTCAGCACGAGACCTCTGCTCCCCCGACCAGGGCAGAGGAGAGGAATGATGCGCCTCCCGCTGGCGAGCACCAGGTAGATGCTGGTGCTGGGGGATGGCTTGGGTGACTGGAAGACACCCTCTGGTCCAGGAGACATGATGAAATACCGAACAGCCACGCTTTCGAGCTGACGTTCGTCGGGTGTTTACTACATGGCAGGCGCTGTCCTAAGTTCTTCACGCACAACTCACTCAACGCTAACGAGGGTGAGTGCTATTCCCATTTGAGGGATGGGGGAACTGAGGCACAGACAGGCTCAGGAACGTGTGCAAGCTTACCCACGCTGCCCTTCGGCCTGTCCGGAGCACAGTGCTTACAACACAGGGGAGAGTAAAGCAAGCAGCCTGTGATCCCCGAGTTTATGGCACAGACCACAGCCGGCTGGGGATGCAGGGGAGGGTGAGTCACGCCCGCCTGGGGCTGTCTGAGAAGCTTCCTGAAAACAGTTGGCTGAGTCAGATCCCGAGAGACTCGTGTTGGCTCGTGTTGCTGTTCGGCCTTTCCTCTCGCTGGGTCTTGCCCTCTGCGGCCTGAAGAGGCCGAGCCCCGTCAACCCTCCCACGTGTCCCAGTCCTGCCACCACGTCCCCGGTGGACACGGGGACCAGGGAGCGCTTCCTGAGCACATTTCACAGGACACGCCTGCAAGTCCTGGTTGGGAGGAGTCCTGCCACTCGGAGTGAGGGACAGATGGAGAGACAGCAGCCCTGGGGAGGGCCAGGTGAACGCCGACTCCAGCCTGCGGGGCCACGTGACAGCACCGGCTTCACCCACCACGGAAACGGCAGATGACTGGAAGATGCACACGTTTGCGGTCCGTGAACGTCCCTGTGCCCAAAGTTAAAAGAGCAAGTGTGTGGCAGATAATATTGTCAACGATTGTGCTGGCTGGTATTTACTGGGTTAAGTTGTCTGACCCCGTGTCGTGGCACTAACACAGCAGGGCCAGGCCTCCGAGCCAGACCGGACTTCAGGGTCTGGGCTTTCACTCGGCCATTTGGTACTTCGATGCGGCCAAAGTGTCAGGCACAGAAAAGCCGTGAGGAGAGGGTTAATCCCCAAGAGAAAAATGGTCAAAGGGGGTGTTAGGGGCTGCATGGCAATCCCCCCAAATTCTTAGGTTACAGTTCTAACCCTGAGCACCTCCAACGTGACTGTATT
Source organism: Herpailurus yagouaroundi (assembly GCF_014898765.1). NCBI lineage: Eukaryota > Metazoa > Chordata > Mammalia > Carnivora > Felidae > Herpailurus > Herpailurus yagouaroundi. The sequence goes on along the minus strand of NW_024412447.1, from coordinate 3,280,809 downwards.
TGAGGACAGGGTCTTTATTTTATTTTATTTTTGAGGACAAGGTCTTTAAAGAGAGGATTAAGGTAAAATGAGGTCACTAGGGTGGGCCCTGATCTGGAGTGACAGGTGCCTCTACAAGAAGGGGTCAGGCGGATGACGAGGTGAGGACACCAGGAGGAGACGCTGTCTGCACGCCCAGGAGAGAGGCCCCAGGACCCGCTGGCCCTGCCCAATGCCTGGGTCTCTCACTTCCAGCCCCCAGAGTTGACAGAAAATAGATTTCTGTTGTTCTGTGGCTCTCTATGGGAGCCCCAGCAAACTAGTACAGAACATAAGCTGGGAATTCCCAAAAGGAATAAAAAAAAAACAAAAACCTGATGGCTAATAAACTGTGAAAATGACCCCCATATAAATTTTACATTTTAGCTATTAAACTGGCCAATATATAGAAACGTTAATGTAGATGTTGGTGAGGGTGGAGTGACACGGGAGCCTGTGTGAGGGGCACTGATGAATGGTGCTTCTGGACGGAGAGTGTGAAGTACAGATGAAGAACCTTAGAGATGTTCTAGCACCTTCTCCAGGTCATTCTGCTTGTGGCCTGTACCCTCGGAGATCATTGGAAACGCTGTGGAAATTGACCTCTAAAGATGTCACTTGCACCTATTATTTACGATTGCTCAATTTGGGAGAAGGTCCGTGTTTTTAAAAGTTTCAATTGCAACGTATCTGCACGTAAACATTACGTCATCTGAACGAGCGTGTTCTCGCTGCAGACCCCCCAACAGTACTGGAGTATATAGTGTCTGCTTCCGGCAGTGTGGTCAACCTGATGTCCCGAAAAACCTTCCTGCGAGGACAGATTGATAAACACGACGTCAAGAAAAGAAAACCTTCTAAGTGCGTGGCTGAACCAGCAAGCGAGAAGGAGAAATTACAGAGATGGAAAAGGAAACGCCCAGACCCGCAAGGATGGGCACGCACATCTGGCGTTGAGGAAGCCATTGGGGAAACCCAACGTAAAACCATGACAAGCCACCACGTGAAGTCTTCCAGAATGGCAAAACATTTAGACTCTGAGGCTGTCGAGCGTTGGTACGGATGTGTATGGAGGTGGGGGTGCTGGTGGGGGTACAAACTGGTGTCACTACCTAGAAGAATGGTCTGGCGTCATGGGCATCACCGTGCAGAGCTTGGAAGGTGCAAACTCTGTGGCCCAAAGAGGCCGTTCCCGGGGGGTGCCCCGGGGAACACTCCCGCGCACGCGCCAGGAGGGGAGCACCAGGCACCCGTGTGTTGCAGACATGCTGGGGGCACTGCGACCGTCCCGGCCGGGGGATGGCCGGGCAAGCTGCTGTGCGCGCACGTGGACAGCCAGTGTATTTGTGACGTGGGAAGAAGAGGCCAAGGTTGCAGAAAAACCTGTCATTGGAGTTTGTATGAAATCTAAAGACATGCAGAACTAGTATTAGATTTTTAGGCTTAACTTCAGCTCTGGGGAAATCACGTGGGAAACCACCGGGGAGATAAACACAAAATCCCAGAGGGGGCCTGGCAGGCTTGCCATCTCACACTGGGCAGCAGGTATGCGTGTTAGTTTACTGCCGTCACGACGTAAACGCGCTAGAACAAAGAGGTTCCTGTGTAAGCGTGAACTATTTCATAATAAAAATATCAGAACAGCGACCAGAAGAAACAAAGATACTCACATTGTTTTGGGGTGGTGGAATTGTGGGTGATTCTCATTTCTTCCTGTTCCTTTTTAAAATTTTTTTTTTTTAAAGTTTATAGGGAATGTGCCATTTTTGTTTTCAAGTTGTCCTTTTTTGCCATGAATATTTCAAGCATACAGAAAATACTGGAAATGCTATAGAGCGGACACTCATATATTCATCACACCAACTGAACACATATTGAGATTCTTGCCAAATTGGACTGTTTGTTTTCATATTAGACGGGAGATGAGACAGAAAGAGTTGAAGCCGTCCGGCGGCCCTACTGGATGTTCTTCCTCAGCGTAACCCCCGTCGCAGCTCAGGGTATGTTCCTGCCCACGTGTTCACACCTTCCTGTACGCGTGTACCCGTAAATGACGGAAAATAACGTTTACACAGTTTCGGAAGGTGCAGGAATGTTCTCAGGCTGCACATATCCTCCCGCGACTTCTTTTTTCCCTGAACAAATGTTTCTGAGACTCACTTGTATTGACTTGTGTACTTTCGTTCATCATTTTAACTGCTACCGTGTTTTCTGCTGGGTGAATATCCCAAAATATACCTTTTTATGGTCTTACTGATGGACACTCAGGTGTCTGGTTCTTGGTTTCCCCTGTTATTCAAAGCGATATTCAAAGCCAGGAGTGTCCCCGACCGTTTTTCCTTGGGTCCCGGTATGAGACGTCCTCCAGGGTTTAAGCGCTGACGGGCTCCCGGGAGGTAGAGCGCAGATGTGTTCACCTCGCCAAGACGTTCCCAGATTCTTCTCCGGAGAGGCTGTGCCGGTTCACATTCCAAACAATTGCACATGAGTGTGTCTGCTTCCCCACATCTCTGCCTCGCCTGGGTGGTACCACACTTTCTATGGCTCTCCATCTGAATAATGTAAGATTCTATTCCATCATGGTCTGAATTCTCATTTTCCAAGTGCTCTTTCAATCAAAGGAACAGATGTTAGAGAGACCCTTAAAAATAAGTGACAAGATTTTACTTTTGGATGGCGAGACTCATGTGATTGTGGTCGGTGCAGGAAGGCAGGGACGGGCGTGGAGAGAACGTGCAGGTACAGGTGACATCGAATGTGATGGTAAAGGCAGAGAAGGGGCAGGGGTCTTCCCTGGCAGAGGACCAGTAAGCACAGGGGGCTGGTGCTGGCAGAGGCCAGAACCTCCCCAAAGAGGAGCCCGGATGAGCAGTTCAAAGCCACGGCTACAAAATCAGAGCGCGTGTCTGTCTGCGCTAAGAGAGAAACACACATGAAACGTTTACTGGCCTCCCCTCCATCTCCCGTGGGGTCCTCCTGTCAGAATGATTCTTATCAGTCCACGATGGCTACAGTGAGTGCGGAGGTAGGCGCAGAATTAGCACCAGCCTTGGGACTGGAGCACGGGCGGAGGGCAAAGCCGAGGGGGGCTGCCAGGCCCAGGGCTGTGGGGCCTCCCTCCCCCAGCAGGCAGGGGAGGCTCTGCTTCTTGGAGACTCCGGGTACTGTGACAGGTTGGAATTCACACTTTGTGCTCCAGACATGTTTCCTGTCTCACAGCAGGCTGGGGACGTCCCCTGGGTAATCGGATACGCTCCATCCGGAAGAGGCAGCAGTCTGGGCCCTGTGTGGAGGGCTCCAGAAAGCCTCTGCCGTAGCCTACGCCCTGCACACCACCCTCCGCCCCAGGTCTGGAGCTCCAGGCGCAGGGCCCAACAGGTGTCTGAGATCCCGTCTCGTCTGGACAAGATCCGAAACACATACTTCAACAGGGGCTTCTTCGTCTGCTCATTGTGATTTGAGTAGCAAGAACCTATAGTTCCCAAGGTCACCCAATTCAGAAATACCGTGCTCATAGCAAGACGCCCCATCTAGTGACTCCAGGCACTGCCCAAGGAAGAGTCAGACCGAGGAGGGCCACAGCCTTTGTGCAGGCGACTGAGGTATGCCCCAGGTCCCGTCTCCATGAAACAAGAACTCAATAAATATCTGCCTCTCCCTTTAGTTATTACCTAAAAGACAAATCTGATTATGTCACTTTGCTGCTCCCAAGTCCTTGGGTGACTCCCTACTGGCCTCAGCACACATGAAAAAAAAAAGTTTTTAATGAAGCGAACCCTTCTTTGAACCAAATCTTAGAATCCTAATGTCAGAAGCAGATAGACGTGGTGAATTTTGCTACCTGTCTGTAAGCTCAGGTTTCTGATCTGAACACCCAGCACAGAAACTGACACATTTGGGGGTCTGCTCCACGTTGGGATTAGGGACGCACCCAATCAGAGGGCTGGCCCGGGTCTGGAGAACATACTGTGCCTTTCAATGCCTGATTTCACGCATCAAGGCCTAGGAGCACCCCTGCCTGGTGCAGCCGGCCATCCCCAGCAGTCCCCGGCCCGGCCCACATCTCCAGGCCTGGGTCTGTCTACGCAACCAGAGGCACAAGACATTCCGTCTGGCTGAGTGGATGACCCTCTTCCCTTCCTCCAGGGCTCCGGAAGCCACTTCTTTGCAAGATCCAGTTCCAAAGCGGCCTTCCGTCCACCGAGAGCCCCTCGCCCCGGGAAGACGTGCTTTGGGGCATTTCTCGAATCTGTGTCCCATCACCTATCATGTTGCACTGCATTTGGGCCCCTCCCCGGTGCTGCCCTGGGCACCTCACATCTTGAGGATGGGCGTATCTTATTCACTCCTTACTGCCCACCACGGACACGACGCCAGGCATACAGGAGGCCCTTAATTCGTCATGGCGAGAACGTGAATAAATAAAGGGACTGATGATTTTTTTAAAAATACAACTTGTGGGGCGCCTGGGTGGCGCAGTCGGTTAAGCGTCCGACTTCAGCCAGGTCACGATCTCGCGGTCCGTGAGTTCGAGCCCCGCGTCGGGCTCTGGGCTGATGGCTCGGAGCCTGGAGCCTGTTTCCGATTCTGTGTCTCCCTCTCTCTCTGCCCCTCCCCCGTTCATGCTCTGTCTCTCTCTGTCCCAAAAATAAATTAAAAACGTTGAAAAAAAAATTTTAAAAATACAACTTGCTGCCTTGGGGGAACAAGGAAAAATTAAGGCTTTTCATCAATGTTATCAGAGTTGCCCTGCTAAAAGTTAAAAGCAAACAAATTTCCGGGGGATGAGGGCACACACAATTCACTCCGGAAACTTATTCAAAGGATTAGGCGCAAGCCCTGCAGCAGGGGATGTTTCCTGGAACTTGGGAGCAAAGGCCAGGCCTCTGGCTCCCGTGAAAAATGAGCCTGTTGTATCCCAAACACACATGGAAACAGCCTCGTGGCTTCGGAGCTGAAGGAAAGGCCAATTACACACGGTACCATTGTGAACCGCGAACGAAAGGAAGAGGTTCTGGGTGAACAACGTGGAAATTCCCACCTGCGAGGAAACCTCAGCGCTCAGCTCACAGAGCAGCCGAGGGTCCCACGTTTCTCAGCGCGGAAAACGCGCAGCCACGGCGGGCAGGACTTTGTCTTTTCCCCCCAACCTCTTTGATGTGTAAAAAAACCAGATGAAATCAATCCAACTGCTGTTTCCCTCCGAGCTACGACCTGGTACGTCGCGGCCGCTCCCTCACCCAGGATGATGCCGTTGGGCTCCTCCGGCGGCTGCCACACGATCCGCACGGACGTGAGTCTCACTTCAGGAAACACGAGCCTCACGGGTGGGCCTGGGGCTGGAGGGAAGAAGGGAGACCGTGAGCCAGGTGCCGCTACGGTGCTACGTGGGTACGTGGCGAGGTTGTGCGCGACTCTGTGGGCCAGCACGGCGGCTCTGATCACGGACGGGACGCTCTGAGTCTACGACTGACTTTTGCAAACCAGCTCGCTCTGCGTGGCCCCCTCATGGTTCTGAGAAAACAGCTCATTTTGAATCCAGCTCATCTGCTTTCCAAGTTCCGGAAGAAGTGGTCACAAACCGTGCTGGGCGTCCCCTGAGCGTAAGACCTGCTCCCAGCAGGTCAAGCTGAGGGTCGAGGTTTTGCCAGTCTGGCCCGAATCCGGTCTGGGGCTCGACACCCGCTAGCAGGGGCTGGATAAACCAGGTGGCCTCAAGTTCCTCCCAACTGACAAAGTAACGTGTTGACAAACACTGATTTTTCTCTTACGCACACCACCCCCTCCTGCACCGTCCTAGAAAACGAAGACTTGAGGCTCACAAGCGCATGTAATTCTTCGGTGCATCATGACTGTGGCGCCGTTTAGTAACAGGGTCATAGCCCGCGTAAGATACATTTACTTAAACGGAGAGGCGAGGGTGTGCATGGCCTGTACCAGAACTTCTGGTTGGAACTTAACGGATTGATTCCCAGGTAAGAGGCCACGGGCACAGAACTGTCGATACAACAGGATGATGTGTGTTACAGTCACGCGGGGCTGTGGGGTTCTGCCTCTGGCTATAAAGCTGAGAAGAGCATTTAAGATTTGAAACCTGTGTTCAAAAATTTTTTTTATTGTTTATTTTTGAGAGAGAGAGAGAGAGAGAGACAGTGGGGGAGGGGCAGAGAGAGAGGGGGACACAGAATCCGAACAGGCTCCAGGCTGCGAGCTGTCAGCACAGGGCCCGACGCGGGGCTCGAACTTATTAGCTGAGCCGAAGTCGGACGCTTGACCGAATGCGCTACCCAGGCGTCCCTAAACTTGTGTTTAAATAAACCTGTGTTTGGGAACACCTGGGCAGCTCAGTCGGTTAAGAATCCGACCCTTGATTTGGGCTCAGGTCATGATCTCACAGTTTGGGGGTTCGATCTCTGCATCGGGCTCTGTGCCAACAGCTCAGCCTGGAGCCTGCTTGGGATTCTCTCTCTGTCTCTCTCTGCCCCGCCCCAGCTTGTGCTTCCCCTCTCTCTCTCTCTCAAAATAAATAAATAAGCTTAAAAAACATTAAAAAAAATGAACCTATGTTTGGCAAAATAAACATAAGAAGGAGGCTAAGGGCTCACACGCCAGGGCCAATTCATACATATGCAAATTCTGACGTCAGCCTTGGTGGCACGGACCCCCTGTGCTGTCCCCAAGGCAGGTCACATAGATCACGCTGAAATGAGGGGGTAGAAAACATGCTTAAATTCCGACTCTGAGAGAAGGAGAATCATTCCTTGACTTCCAACCTATACTCTCGCAAGCAGCACCTGTAACTGACCGAGTTGTGAGGCCCATCTTCTCACATGCCCCTTTTACTTTTCGTCTCTGTGACTCGGGACGCCCTGGCTTCTCCGGTCACGCCCCAGCCCCCCAAGACTCCGCGTCCAGGATGGGATGAGCATGACAGTGAGCCGAGCTCCTTCCTGTCGTCAGCTGAAGCCCGATGCCCGCCCTGTCCCCCTGCAGGACAGGAGGCCTCCGGCTCAGCAGCCCGAGCGCCGTGGGGGCTCATTTAATGACTTCAGCAGACATGTGTATGAAAACCTACAGCTGGTCCAATTCCGTGAGAAGCTTCTGATCCCTGAGGTGAGTTTGGGGGGGGGGGGGAGGAGATTGGTGTTTTCCCCCAGAACACCCTCCCCCGCCGAACATTTGCCACAGTCAGCTTAACAATAAAAATGTAAAAGAGATAACCTTTAAGTGTTTGACATCTGCAAAGTGGAAAACCATATTTACTGATGATTTAGACTTCCATAAAAACAGAGCCGTCAAGAAGCGCGTGCTGTTCCCGCCTGGAGGCAGGCGTGCCGCCCCCCCCCCGGGCCCCCCCCCCCCCCGGAGCCGGGGAGGGGCTCGACCCAGAAATGTCTGACAGCCTCTTGGCACGCCACACAGGGTCTCCTGGAGCTGGGG